>NW_006800317.1:543506-549927 GCF_000485575.1 Poecilia formosa | reverse complement strand
TGTTATGTCATGTTTAAGAAAGTGTCATGTCAGTCTTATTCACCCCCCTTCAAATAAAGTGTTACCAATTCTTCTATTAACACTGTAAAACAGCTGAATCTAATTAGCTTAGTGTGTAATTTTGCACATGTAATGCCAAATGGTTTTGTTGTTTTCAAAAATGTTGCAACCTGTTGAACTTTTCCACACTTTGTCAGCTTATAAACAAATATATAAAATGCAACAATGCATCGGTTGCCTGACTCAGTAGCAGAATCAAAAATCAAAGGCCAGATTGATATCAAATTTTGACTTCATAACATTGTAGCTGCAAAACGACTTTGGTGCAGCAAGAGCATCTTGTGTTGACAAGAGCAGCTAGCTAAGCCGTATCTGGTGACGTGTGGTGTTGAAGTGGAAATGTTCGCTTTAAGGTACATGAGGAAAATACCAACCTTCTTAATGGACGTTACTAATCTGCCTCAGAGGTTTCAAGGCTTTTCATTTCTTTTCCTTCTGCTGGAAAAGAGTTGATGAAGAAGTTGAGACCATTTCTTCAGGCCTACAGAACACATGCTTCTTAATGTAAAGTTTTATTTACCCACTCAAACAATGTGCCGTTTGCTGAAAAATGGCTTGGCAACACCTGGTTCAGCTCTTCATTTCCTGAAGTTGGTTCACAATGTAGTACATTTTATAAACTACAATTGAATTTGAGTTGAAATTACGATCTCAGAAAATAAAACAAATTTAACCTTTTATTAACTTTATCACCTTGAATCTTGTAAATACTGTTTTTCAAATACGTAAATGATATTTGCAAGTTAAATTAATTATTAAATATTAAAACAACAGACCGTACTCATGTTTCATAAGCACTCTGCTGAATTTAAATTTTCAAGTTTGTGTTCTATGAAATTAATCTTAATTAATTTAACATCAAATTTTCACATAATGTCTGAAGTTCATATTTCAAATTATATAGGATCAGTAAATGACTGGCAGCTTCATGCATCCAATTGTTATATCATCAAACAATGAACCTGTTTATTGTCACATTCATTTGAATTCTGCTTTTGATCTGTTCCGTTTGTTATGATGGTTATCCATCCGAGGTTATAAAATTTTCAACAAAGGTTTAAATGTAGGTGAGTTAAACAGATCAAATGAAAGTCATAAAAACAAGATATTCTGGTAAAAAAAAAATCATAAAGTTTATGAACCTCTTCCTATGTATTCTAATACATGACCACCAAAGCTCATTAGGAAACAAAGTTTTAAAGGTCATTCGATTAAAATACACTTACATACATCATGTTTGCATGCTCCAGATCCACTCTGAAAAGTCACATTAGCATGAAGTAACCAGATTTGTCCAGAGCAGTTCCTACATGCTTAAAATAAAAATATTTTCATGAAGCTATTCTGAATGAATAACTATGACAGAGCAACAAAGATGATGGCAGATAATCTGCTTTCCTGTTTCCTCTACAGGAAAAATAAAAAAAACAAACAGAGCTTTTTCAGCATTTTGTTAACACAATATTTATGAATACAGACAATGGAGTAAAGGTAAGAAGCTGGATGTACTTTAATTGACATGAAAATTTGGTGACCACAGAGAAAAACTCAGGTCAATTTCCAATTCGTAAAACAGAATAATGACTTCAGCCCACTGAAGCATCCCTCTCAGTGGAGTGCTTCTCTTCTTTTTTGTATCAACTATGATGTTCAGTGAAGAATGAAGTTAATTGTCTTTATATGATACAGTCTTTTTGTTCATTTCTTATTAGACAGTTTTTTTGTCCCTAAAGACTCACACACACGTCATGTCTTCTTTCACCATAGCCATCATCAGAAGTGTCTCTGATGATGGCTACAGTGAAACAAGTCAGGTGTGTTTTACAGAAGGACCGTTAATTTTGATGAATTAATTACATCAACATTATCTTGGAACATTTTAACACAATCAATTGCTTTTTTTTGACATGCAAAAGTTCTGATTGACATACAAAAGTTCAAGTGTTTTTGTTACGCTCATAAATGTGACGCACAAGCAACATCCGCAAACAATAGAGATGGATGACAAATGCAGATCACTTTTTCTTCAAAAAATTATCTGAAAGTGGGAAAACCGAGTTAGGGTTAGCCTTGTTTCCATTGGTCATAAAAACATGCAAATTGGAAAATACACGTTCTCAATGGAAAAGCACACATTTCATAAAAACACACATTTTTAGACGAGGTGGTTTCCAATTGGTATCAACGTCAGTGTATTTCACAAAACTGTGATCAACATGTGATCAACAGTCATATTTTAATACTGGTGGAAACAATGAGAGAGAAGACAGAAAGTGGGAGTCATTACAAAACATCAGTAACAAACAGAAATGTCCAGATCGCTTCCAGAGAAATATTATTTTCAAAGACATTGCATAAAAGATCAAAGACTTGAAACACTTAAAAATTGAGTGGTGCAGAGTTACTATAAACAATCTGATGGTTGAATAACCTGAATGAAAGATTAAAAACAATAAATATATTTGTTGTTGAGCTCAACTGTCTATTTATTACATAATTTAGCAGCAGAAATAGTTTTGAATTGAGCAGCAGAAATAGTTTTGAACCAAAAAACAAATTTTAACCAATTTGTTTTTTGGCTAAAATGCAATTAATTATTTACTTAATTATTAATTAATTATTCAATTAAAAGTTTCAATTGAGAAAAAAACCAAATTATATTGTCTCTATAAGGAAAATAATCTAGAAACTTTATAGGATATTTAAAGCTTCTCTTTAATTGATTCTTAGAAATGAAAACTTTTACTTTCAACGTAAAAGTAAACATACTTTAGGAAGTATGTTAGCACTTGATGGCTTTTAGATTCTCTGGTTAATTATATTTGTGTTTGCATGCATGTGTGTAAGTGTGTTAGAGTGGGGTTGTGAAACAAGGAGAGATCAACAAGAGAAGTCGACCTTCTGACAGGTCTGTCCCTGGAGGACGTCACTTCTGACAACATAGTTTTTCTTGATGCTAGCATATGGACACATAACCCACCCCCCTGCCCCCCACACACACAGACACACGCAGATTTTCTCTGGAGAAGCATTTAAACACAGCAGCCCTCTCTAACTTCTAACTTGTGGTTGGCATGCTATCAGAGTGGTCCTGACAGCACACACGCATCACTGCACCACCAAAGCTTTATCCATTATCAGTATGGACAGTACTGGCGTGTGTCACTGAGAGCACTGGTTTGTATTTGTGTGTGTAGGCTGGTGACTATAAATGAGTCCATCTGCTCACTGTATGGTTGTACAATAAATGTTTCCAAAAACCAAATAGAACTGATGTTTTCGTAGGAAAAGTCATTTGGGATTAAAACAAAAAAAGATAGTAAAGTAAGGAAAACAGATGAAAAGTTCGAATGCATCTTTTGATCCATCAGAGCAAAACGGCTAAATAACACCAGCAATGTGATGTGTTTTATTTAAAAGTCTTACTGAATGATAAAAACTCTAAGCTTGACAGGGTATGTGTCTAGGTTTTTTTTTTTTTAACCCTTTTGAGATCCTAACATTCTGTTTACTCCCCTTGTCCTACGGGTCAAAAATGACCTGCTCTAACAAAAGCCCCAAAATAAAGCAGATTAATTGAATTTTAAATCCAAATCTATTTTGCATGATGAAACAATCTGATATTTATCAATTAAACTCAATTTAATACATTTTTTATCATTACTTTAGCATATTTTTGTTACACAATACAAAAAGACGATCAACAGTAATACACACTTTTTTTTCTTTTTACCACAAACCAAGTGTTGTAGCAGTTTTCTTTTACACAGTAAAAGTTTAGTATTGTAATTATATAAATATGAAGTAATTACTTCTGAATTAGTTACATTGAACGGGAAAAAAGTCAACAATTTGGAACTTTTTAGTCAACAGTTCATTCTTTTATATTCTTTTAGGAAGTCAAGTACAATGATACCTCTTGTAACAACAAAAAAATATTGCTTGATTTTGTGAATAATTTACCATCAGCTCTTATCTCATAATTATATAAGATGTTCAACACAAGAACATCTTCTGCTCAACATAAGGTGTTGAGCATAAGATAAACATCTTCACGAGATGATGTTCATCTCATGAAGATGTTCTTATGCTTAGCATCCTCAACACAAGATGAAGAACGTCTTCTGTTCAACATAAGGTGTTGAACTTCTAAGATGCACCTGCACTTATCACCTTCAACATAAGGTGAAGAACATCCTATCCTTCCCACCCCACATTGAACATAAGATGAAGAACATCAATAAAGATGCTCTTATGTTGAACATCTGCAACATACAAAGAACATCCTATGCTTAACAGTCCATGATGAACATGAGGTGTTCAACCAGGGGCGTCGCCAGGAATCTTGGGCCCCCTGACAAAGAATTTGTTTGGGCCCCACCACGCAGCTGCTGTTACTGCTGTTACAATTTTTTTAAATCTATTTGACCCATAAAAGCGTAATAATTTTAAAGGCTTGCATCTGCCTTTCTTTGATTCAATACTGATAATTAGCACAATATTTACTGCTCATGAATTTAGCATCCAACAGTCCACATCCAGTATGCAAGTAGGTTGCTTAATTTTTTTCTATTAGTTTTAGATACTGAAATGTCTCTCTCCATGAGCAACAGTCAAAAGCAATGTGCAAAATATACATGAAGCAATCCAGACTTCTCAAGAATGCTATGTAGTTGCAGTTTATCCAAGCTGCAGTACATAACTTTAATAAAAATATATGTTTTCTTCATATTTGTTAAAGTTGTCACATTATCATAGCAGTTTGTTGTGAGAAGGATCATCTGTGAAAACAATTAATCTCCTCCATCTCTGAATTACTATTACTGGTTAAAGTAATGCAATGTTCTGACCAAAACAACCAATCAGAACTAGTAGGATGCTCTTAGCTCTGTCAATTAGCCTCATTCACTCACTGCTAAATGTGCTAATGGTGGAGAAACAACTTATTACAAGAAACCGTTTATCTGCCGTCATTGGTAGCTATGCTAACTAAACTGAGCATTCACAGTTTGAATCTGCACAACTCTGTGTTATGCTAGCTGCAGCATGGCACAAATTGAGGGGGAGGAAAGATGAGCAGCAACACATGAGATTGTGATTGACAGCACTAAAACTCTCCTGCCACTGACTGGTTGTTTCTAGCACTGGGAGAAGGCAGAGGAAATAGATTTTTCACAGATTACCTCTCATACCATACTGTCACAACATAATGACAGTTTTAAAAAATATGTGAACAAAAATATTTATATATCAGTGACATACTGCAGCTTTAATTTCACTCAGGAGAGGACAGGTCAGGAGGGACGTGGGTTAGAGCTTCTGCTCACTCACTCATCTGTTAAGTGGTAAAAGGCACAGGGACAAGTTAAATATATGAATATGTTGGTAATTTTTTTCCTTAATTCATTTAATGCTAGTGAAAGGGAGGCAAACAGTAGTCTGTAGCTAAGTTAACTATGCTAAATGGTTGATAATCTCACACAGTCTACCCACCTCTCTTGGAGAAAAACTGGGTTATAAATTAACACTCTTCCCTTTTTCTCTCTCTCCCTCTCTCTTTTTTGTTTTTGAAAACCTGATTTTATAACTTTTCTTAGCAGAATAGTAACTGGCACAGTCGTTTCGTGGCAGCTGTATTCAGCTGCAGCTTCTACTGATTGTAGCTGCATAGGTCACCGTCAAGCCTCCAAGCAGGGACAAACCATTTCATGCAGATCCGTGGGGGAGTCAGGGCAAAAACGGATGTGTGTTTTTTGGTCTGGGAGGGGTTACATTTTTACTACTAAAAACAATCTTTTAAAATACAATATGATTAATTTTGTATTTGACAGGACCCCAATTTTTTTATTTTATGTCTATGAACAAAATATAAATAATTAAATTGTCATCACTTTTCACCCCTTTACCGCGCCCCTGTGTTCAATGCAAGATGTTCAAGAAAATCTTCATAGCATGAAACCATATGAAGACTCTCCTACATTGAACATGTTCAGCACAAGAATTTGTTCAATATAAGATGTTCAACTTCTTATGCTGAAGATCCCATGTAGGTCAGTATGTGAAAACATACAAAGTAGCACCTGTTAGTGAAACGTCTACTCATGGCGTCAACAAGAAACCAACTAGGGGTACTCAGATTCAGCATACCTTCATATCCCCTATACCTAATTGGTTTTTATTATGGCTGATATAGTTTTCTGCTGTGTTTGGGAACTTGTGTGATGTGGGAGGTTAGCTGCAGATTGAGAGTACAGGTGCAACTAAAGTGCAAGTTCAATTTGCACATCAATCCAGTGTGTGTGGGGGGGAAAGGTGTGCAGGTGTGTGTGGTGTGGTGTGTGTGTGTGTGTGTGTGTGTGTG
>NW_006800317.1:521046-542951 GCF_000485575.1 Poecilia formosa | reverse complement strand
TATAAACAAAACCAAGGTATCACTTTTCTAATGACCGGGTAAATTTAGGAAAAGTCATAAAATTTCAAGTCCGAAAAAGATAGTTTAGGGCATTTTTTCTACAGCTAAACATGGTAGGGGGTCATTTTTGACCCAGCAGACAACACAAGGGTTAAATGAAGTTAAAGCAGTGTAAAATAAACTTGTAGAAAATCTAGTGGTCTCTACTACTTTGTCTCACCTGTAAGTTGCCACAGAAGTGGTAGAGGCTGGAGTCAGCATTGATGTGGTTGTCTATGTTGTTGGGGATGCGTTCGCGGTTTCTTTGGTAGGGCGTGGTAATGGAGGTGGTGGTCTGAACGGGAGATATCGGCGGCCACATCCCGATGTCTGTTCCGTTCCCGAAGGCCTGGATGGCATTACCTATGGAAAACAACAGCGATAATCTCAAAATGTCAGCTTGACATGTCAGCTGTAGGGGAGTCAGTGTTAGATAAGCTGAGATGGTAAAGAAGGATTTCCAATGTGCCAGTTTAGCACCCACCTGAGTCATATCGCACATCACAATGTTGCTATTCCCTATGTTAAAATAAAATTTTATATTGGAACCACAATTAAAGGAGAGTTAGAAGGTACTTAAGTTTTGTTATCACTTCCTTCCATTATAAATTCACCACACTGTCAAAAACCTGAGTGCTGATGTGACTTTTTACCATTAGAGTCCATTAGCGGTCCTATTAATAGTCTGCTGTGGCTTTGATGTAAAGCACAAACGCACACATCAGAAGAATAGCTGAGCTTTACAGAGCTGCTGTTTGAATATAATGATATGCTTCCTTCTAACGGTGAATTATGACCCTGATGCTGCGGTAACACGGCGACGGGCGGATCTGCATAACAGCTCTTTAACCCCACAGAAACTGAGGGTGTGAAGTGTCACAATGACGTTTACATGGTGAGATGTACCAGGGTGTTAATTTGTAATGTGATTTTTAGCTAATTAAATGTAAATCACTGAATTAATTTTTGCTCCAAAGATTAGGAATCGGTTTTTTATTATTATGATAATTATGTGACACATATAAGTGCATGAGTAGCTTTGTTAACCCAAACAAAAATGGAATCTGAAAGTACTTTTGTGCAGGCTGGGTTCTGTTGAAAAAGTTCATGTTGTGTGAATGGAGGATAACTTTAGCCTGAAAAAAAGAGAAAAAAAATTTCTCATAGCATCTAAATTGGTTAGATGCCATTTCCTTTGCGAAACAGAAAGTAATGGCTTGAGCAAAATAAATCACTTCTATATGATCCGATCTAAAAACACTGTTGTCTGTCACACTCATTTTTTGATGAAAAGTTTTGGCGCTAGGATGAGGTGGTGTTTGTTTTTGGCCGTATCAAAATTGGTTTATTTTGCAAAACTGCAAACACTTTTTTCACATCATACCAGTCACATGATCAATAACCGGATGTTGCCATTGGAGCAAACCATGAAGAAGATAACAGGAAGTGGTAGGAGGACAATCACATGATCAAATGTATTCATGTGTGATTTTAACGTTTCTTATTTAATTGAAACACTGCAATTGTGAAATCATGTTTTTATGACATTAATAGAATATCAACAAAGTTTTGCTCAGCTTTGTAATGGAAACGCAGCTAGTGAAGTTTATCAACTAATGCCGCTAAGGGATCTAAACGATTATAGATATATATTGACATGAATGTACACCAAGCAAATTAAAATTGCTTTAATCCTGATCAAAACAAATATAAAAATCACACAAACTCAAGGAGGAAATGTAGAGTTTGAGGTCAACAACCAGGTCCATCCTGTCCTTCTCATGTTCTTTCATTTCTCACCAAAGATACCGCGACTCTAACAAGACTGAACCAGAAAACTTATCCAGTCTGGCAAAGGGCAAATTCCTTCATCAGCTGTTGAAACTCAAAGTCTGGTCTTCATGACTTTGATGCTCACAATGTGTTCAATACAAAGCTGTCTAAGGTAGTTCCAATGTCTCCAACAGCTTAACGTCTAACAACAGGTTTGATAGAGTGCAATTCCTCAAGATGCAAGTTCAAGTTATCTGACAATAAACTATGTGGATATCCTGACATTAGATCATGAGCCTGTCAGTAAGCAGACATCTGGATGCTGATTGAACCTGGCATTTAAAGAGACAAGCTGGTGAGAACTGAGCCTCATTGCTTCCCGTCTTTCCTTGCCCTTCCTCTCCTGGAAATGACTTCAGATTAAACACACTGTGACCTACAAAGAAGTTTCCAGTTGGTTCCACTTGGCAAGTTTAATACCGTGACTGAACTAAGTAAAATCTGGAGGAGAGTCGACACATCCTTAAAATGTCTCACATAGAAAAACATTTGCAATTGGCAAATCCCAGATTATAAGCTGAATATTATGGTTTACTACTGATGTTGACTGAAAAAGTCCCAGGCAGGTAAATTGATATAGTTCTGTTTTAACACCTTTCTTTTTAAACTAAAATAGTAAACAAACAGGCTGGTAATTGTTTCAGAAAATTTATATTAAGCACAGAGTGTTATTTTCAGCATCCTTATGGCCTGATTAGGTCTATTTTTGCCAAATAGAGACTGTGAATACTTTATTTTTGCTTATGTTTTTTTGATTGAGTAGCTGGAAGCTTTATGTGGAGACAGCAGAAGGCTGATGAGCACATTGGAAGAACTGATGGCTCTTTTCTGTCTTGTCTGCCTCCTCACTTAAAGCCTAATTATAGTCGGCTGTGTATGTCCTCTCTGCATGAGTCCTACAGTATTCTTGATCAAACTCATTTCTGTTGTGTACATTTTATACAAATTATCTATCTGAGTGAGATAAGTTAGGATACAAACAAACAGGTAACAGCGTATGTGACAAATATTTCAGAATGTTTCACAAAGTGTGCTTAATTGTTTTATGTAGATATCAGTGTGAAATTGGGTTTTCAGATCTGTCAACATATTTGGCAGGAAAAAAAAAACATTATGACAGGAGCATCCAGAGTAATTATTTTCAGTGAAATGTGAAACCTAATTTATGATAATCTCATTTAAGTGGTGTTGCTTGGCCCTGTTTGGAGCCAGAAAAAGAACCAGTGGGTTTAACCTGCCCTCATACAGATTAAACTTCAACACTTGGAAGTATTAATATAAGGGTTTCGCAGTAATCCTCCAGTGAATTTGCATAGTAAACTCTGAGATGGAGTGTTTGGCTTTCCACAGCCGAGGAATTGGTATTTTTGTCCCTGTTGAGTCGGGAGACATAAAACCAGTTTACAGTCACTACTGCACCAAAATATAACTATATAAATATTTCTTCATAAATATAACCATAGATAAACATGTTCTAGACCAAAGTATCTTCTGAACAGCTTCAGAGGAAATGTGGTAGAAATATTTTATGACGTTTGACTAAGATTGTACAAAAATTATTGGAAAACATCCATTGAAATGTACTCAGAAAAGGATAATATGTAAGAAGACTGTCATTCTTCTCTCTAATATGACTAACACTCTTCATCACAGAATGGATCGGTCTTTTTCGACAGCGCAATATGATGTCCAAATTACAAACAGCTCTGTTTAAATTCCTTCAAGTGATATTATTTAAGCTGCATTTCCAACATGGTTTTTTTATGCACATTTGAAGTATCACATTAGTAAAAATGGATGGAATAAAGTGACAAGTCAGAAAAATGATCAAGACCTTTTAAACACTTTAATTAGGATGAAACAGCTGAAATATAAAAAGTGGTCCTTGTTTTAATTGTATTTTTTTCTGTTTGCCCTTGTAAGGCTTAATAGGTGATGGTTATGTGTTATTGGAAGACATTATTGACAATACTTAAAACTTATATTTTCTGAACATTTTTTAACTGAAACAAAGCTGGATGCTGGATGATTTTCCAACCAGCGGGCTTAGCTAGTTTTCTGGGGGGAGTCCCTGAATGTAAGCTGTGGAAATATCTTACTTAAAAAAAGTTTTCCTTGTTTTAATTTGCAAACCCAAACATTCATCCAAACATCCAACCACACAGTGCATTTCACCAAACATGATACAATCTTTCCTCTACAGCAGATACTGCTATGTGCAGGGAGGACTCCCACACCGACATCTTTATTTACTGCTTTATATCTCACTTTACACACACAGGGATTGTTGTAAAGATAGAATTCAGATGGCTAGTGTGACCTTTGCATTTCCAGAGAACAAGCCATGGAAAAGCTTTGAATACATTAAGACTTTGGTGTCGTTTTGAGAGTATTAAGCGGCAGATACAAATCTCAGCTGAGGAGTCACACTGCAAACGCTGATAAATTGTAAGACAAATTACAGGATCAAAATGGATTTGCTATCTTCTCACCAGATATTCTTCATGCTTTTATCAAGTTAAGAGAAAAACCACATGAGGAATATCTCAAACTGCAGACTCCGTTGGCTTTATTTTAATAGGGTCAGAAGCCAAAAAATGAAGGCTGCACGCTTCAGAATTAAAGGCTGATAAATTCAAATCTGTCTTAATTAGGAAATTCCAGCTCTTCCACGATAAGGAGTCTAAACTGCAGCATACGGACTAGATGCTCTCTCTACTTCTGCCCTTTCTCCGTCTTCCTGTCTTTCTCTTTTGTCGTGACCCTGTGGCTGGTTGTGTGTCAGGATCTTTAGAGTTGTCAGTTCCAGTTACTGCTGAGCAAGCTTAATGAGAGCAGAAAGAGGCAAGGCATGAAAGGACAACGGCTGAGACCAGAAAGGAAAGGATGAGGACTGCCAAGTGGAAGGGGAATGAGTAAAAGAAGGCGTAAGTGATCAGAAAATGCAGAAACAGTGAAAAAAAAGTCAACTATTGAATCTGTTTATTAAAACTGACAAGACATTGAATAGCATAAAAACAGATTTAAAGCTTTTATTAACCTTCTCTGGTCTTACAAATTGGACTTTGAGACATTACACAGCAGGGGTGCACCGATCGAATTGTTTCACTTCCGATAATGATATTGATATCTGAGGTTAAATATCGGCCAATACCAATATGATACAGGAAAATGGAGCAGAAATTTCTTTAAAAAAATAAAATAAAATAAAAAATACAGACAAAAACTTTCATTTGTTCAGTCGGTGCAGTTAGAAGTAGAACAGCCAATGTAAAATAGATATTAAAGAAACTGAAACTGACAGAAACAATAAGTTGACTAGCTTTGTCAAATAGCATGATCTCCCTAAAATAATGGCCTTAGTAATTTTTGAGTGAAAAAATTTGATTTTTGGCAAAAAGACTGACTTTGTTAACCAGGAATAGCATAATAAGATAAACCAAGCAGGGTGAAATTAAAATAACAGAGAAGCAGAAAGAGAAGGGCAAAAGACAGAAGAGTTGGTGAAAATGAGGCAGCATCTTGTTGGTGTTTTCTCATCCCCTGCTGTCATTCTGACGGGGAAAAAAACCAAACCAGCAACTTTGCTTCTGCAGAGCAGAAACACCGGCAGTACCAAGTTCCCCTCATTGTCACTGAAGCTCATTATTTTCACCTTCTGTGACGTCCCAAAGCACACAGTGATATAGGAATCTGTGATTAACGGGCTGCTTGTCAGGGTGTCTTCTGGTTCATTGTTTTATCGATTCAATCAGTAACAGATTTATTAGTAACGCGATTGCACCTTCTGACGGCTTAGACTGATTTTCAAACTGGTGTAACTATAACAGCAATATCCTTACTTTAGACTATTTTTCTAACACTACTACAGTTTGCAAAAGTTATGTATAATTTTTATTTTCTTTCCAGTTTTTTTATTGCCATTTGAGTACCAGAGGATGCCCCAAGGAAAATAACTTCTGCATGCTTTCCAAATGCTAGCCAATGGCCTGTCAAGCGGCATTGTGCCTAGGTATGTTAGCCCACAAAGTTTCATTTTGATTACAGTACTTTTAATATGACCTACAAAAAAATAAAATCCATAAATAGGTGAATTTTGCGGTAATATTTTGGAGGTACACAGAAAAATACATGGCACTTTTGTACCACGTCTGAAAAATTAATGTGTTGTTTGTTTATTGTACCACCTTTTACAAAAAAACTATGTCTGCATTTTCAGAACCATGACATATAAATAAAGTACTTAAAGCTGAGACAACTCTTACATTTGAATAAATCTCTTTCATCGTTCATTATTCTCTTTATTTGAACAAGATTTAAGTATAACACTAATGGATTACAAATCCATCTCACTCGTCCTTGAGTAACATGTTCCCTGCTTGACCCCTTCCTCCGTCCTCCAAAGAAAAATCAATAAAAAGTCACATTGCATTAAACTCAGCTGTGAAAAAGGCAGAAGCTGATAGTCTAATATCAAAAAAGAGTCAAATATAATCATTGAAAGAAACAATTAATATGCTTTAAAAAGTTCTTCATGTCAAGGTCTTCCATTTGAAGTGGAGCAAAACACACAAAAAAATATTTTTTAACGAATATTATAGCTGTCTAAAAGAAATCAAAAACATTTCTGTAATTAACAAAAAGCTGAAAAGACTGAATGCATATTATGATCAATATCCAAGTGATTTATTATACTGTTGGTCAGTAAAAAGGGCCGTGCAGCATGAGACAGCAGCTAGACATTGACTGTAGGATCACATGGTATTCCCTGCTGACTGAAGAGTTTATTTCAGGGAAAAGTTTAGGCAGTAGTGGGCATCACTAACTAAAATGTTAGTAGCACTAACCCTATAGCACTAATTATAAATTTTAGCTCCACTAATGCTAAAGTGCTACACCAACATGTTATTTAGGGGAAGCTAATGTAAAAGCTAAATTCAGCTATGTTCATGCTCAATCTTAGAAAACATGTTACATCTTTATAGTCTTCTGATGAATATGCAGATTAATCTGGTTTACACAGTTTTTTCTTTCCATCCAGTTTTATTGCAGCCTATGCTGCATTACTGCCCCCTTATGGCCAAAAGAGGTATTGTTGAGGTAATTAGCTGAGCTAAAACGTATTGTGTTTGCAAAATTCAAAATTATTTTGTTAGGTTAACATGTGACATAATTATGTTATATTTGCTAGAATGAATTAATTAAACAAAAACATTTTTGTGTGTTACCTGGAAATGAAATGTTAACATGATGTGGATAATTGCCTTGTTTCACTTCTCTGAATGTGTATCACCCTCAACAGGATTAGATTTGTTACTGCATTCTGTTCAGGACGTGGTTTGGAACAGACCTTTCTCTCCTGGTTTCAGTTTTATAGCTGCTGAGTATTGCTAACTCTGTAGCTGAGTTTACCTTTCTGACCATGCAGGGCTTCTGTCAGAAAGCACACAGGATATCATCAGATTTTACGCTGGTTACCACAACCTGTAGTCCTACAGCAATGCATTCTGGGTACAGAATAATAGTCATTTGCTGCACCGTATCATGAGTGGAGAACATGAGGAATCTATCCAAATAATTTGTATATATGACTTTTTGCATATATAGTTGGGGAGTGATGCTAACTTCCCAGCTTGTTAGTTAATGTGAGTGTGGTATTTGTTCATTTATTGTATACTTGCCTTTTGCTCAATAAAGTTTTTTCAAAAAGCGACACGCGAGGAGAAGAAACAGAACTGCTGTGTAAGAAGTCTTCACTCCATCCCTGTTCAAAAACATGACTGCTGGGTTAGCTAACTAATCCAAGTCATCCTCAGGTGTGAGTGTGTGCAGGGTGGTCTGTCCCTTGTGTGTGTGTTGCCCTGTGATGTACTGGCGTGGCGACTCATCAAAGGTGCATCCCACCCCTCACCCAATGACTGCTGGTGATAGACATGAGTACATCAAACATTCTTCAAAAAGTGTCCCAATCGGCCATGACGTCTGCCCTCATTAACTCTTAAAAAGTCAACAAAACAGACAATTGGTTACTTTCATTTAGTAAAAATATTCATAGGGTGCTGTATGATCAGCTGCACAGATGCAAACCAAACTTGTCATTTTATTGTATAACCTTTGAAGAGGAAAGAAGTCAGATATGGATAGCAGCCGTCAATCACAAGGACTGGCAGGCCTCAGGGTATTTGAGGATTTGAAGTGAACACTTTTTACAAGGTATGAATATTAACGGCGATAGACCTCATAAGTAAAATTGAGGTCTATCTAAAATTAAGATGCTATCAAATATTGCATTAAGGTGAAGGCACTTGTCTAATTATCAATAACCAAGGGGAAATTGACCCACCCCCATGTAGCCGTCTACGTTTGAAAAACTGCTTAGCTTCTAGACTTTTGTACATTTTTAAGTCTGCTCTGGTGTAAGGGGAAATGTTGTTTATGACATAGTGATAGAATCATGTGGTGTAAATTCAGGGAAAGTTGGTAATTTGATCAATTCAACAAACACATCAGGAAAGAGAAAGTATGGTTTGATTCTAAGCCATCTATTTCCAACTTTTGTAAAGTCTGCTGTCTATGAGCCCAGGAGCTGGACAGGCTACTTCTACAGATAAATGAGCTCAACTTGAACAAGTAGGAACCATGGATATCCTGAGAAAACAACATGAGAAGAATTGCAATCACTCTGCTGAATAGTTCCATCGCCCTCTTCCTTCAAGACACCATTGCGATTAGGTGACATAGATGTAAAAAGTCAATAGACAGTAGATGGAAGGATGGATGTTGATTATGTATGTAACAATTTAATTAGATTAGCACCAGTTGTTTGCTTAGGAACACATACAGAAAAAAATAGTTTTTCAAATGTTCCTACTTTTTTTCCCCAGAAACAGAATAACTTTGTGTATAAAAACAGTTGCATAAAAAGCTTTTTTTGTCTGTGGAAACCGTGAGAAGAGTTCAACAACAGCCTTAAGGCACACAAACAGCAAACCAGGAACACAATGCACTCACAGTCAGACACTGCGGTGCAGTAAGGCTGGTTTCTCTGTAATGCTGTGGGATAATAACGCAACTTCGGCAAAGGGATAAATTTGGTTTGGAGGAGAGGAAAAGAAAAAAGAAGAGGGGATATGAGTGCAGAGCAGGATAAAGACCAGCAGAGAGGATGAAAATAGTAAACCATCATAAGGAAGAGCCATGATTTGAAAACAGAAAACTTACGGAGGCAGGTGTTCTCCGTAAAAAACTCTGTGAACTTGTCGCAGTCATCTTTGTTGTTGCCACTGTTGGTGCAGTCGCAGTAAGGGGAGACGCTGATTTTGGGGGAGCGCAGGTAGTTGGGAGTCATCACGGTGCCTGCAGGAGGTGGATACAAGGATTCATTGAAGTACTCAAGTTCAGCAAGGAATGTGATCTTATCCACAGTTTCTGTCTGAAATTGTCTAAAGCGATCATTTTAAACACTTCTGAAGACCTTCTCTTTTGCATGCAACAATAAATAAATACCACATGTATTCATTTCTTTTCCTTCACATACAAAGGAAACAAACTGAGGAAGCAGACTGCAGAGGGGCTGAAGTGAAGAATAGCCTTTTCTCTCTGCGATGGGAAGCAAATAGCTTCAGTCAGTGATTTCTCACTCCCCCAATGGATTGTTCCCTTGAGCTGGCTGCTGTCCAATAAGGGTCTTTTTTTTGTTTTGCAGTAGGCAGAATAAATTGGCACTATGTGGACAATATATATATATATATATATGTGTGTGTGTGTGTGTGTGTGTGTGTGTGTGTGTGTGTGTGTGTGTGTGTGAGCGGCTCGGTTTGGTTTGTTGCAGGATGTGAGAAAAGGCGAGCTGACAGTTTGCTTGGATTCAAGGAAAAATGAACTTCCTTAAAGTTTCCACTTGTCGGTGAAAGACGGTGAGATGTGTAAACAAATCAGATGAGCTGGAAGGAAGAATTCAATTGACTCCTTCCCACCCCCCACATCTACATTTTCTTATCATGTTTGCATGTTGGGACTCACCAATAAGGCCGGAGTAAGCCAGGAGACAGTCAGCGTAGTTCTCCTTCAGACAGCCAGACAGCGAGCGAGGCTCCGACATGCAGTTTACAAAGAAGTCAGCCAGTCGGGACCTAAAACAAACACACACGCACACGCACACGCACACGCACACGCACACGCACACGCACACACACACGCGCACGCAGAATTTGATGCATTTCAGGTAAGTGTTTAAAACAGTTATTCAGTGTTCAGACGATCACTTATTATTAATCAAAAAAAAATAAACCTTAAACCTAAAAACATAAAACTGTAGCACACTGAATGTTGTGTTCCTGTGTGTTTTCTTGTGTTGAATCCTGATACACTTGTGGAGCTGTTGTCAATCGGTTACTATAGCAATGGGTCGGTGTGTAGCGTGGCCCACACAGACTGACACAGAGAGCAAGAAAAAAGAAGAATAGGAGCTGAGTTATTTTTGTTGGGAATAAATAATTCTGTCTTTTCTTACATCTCTTTTAGCTTCTTAAATGCCCATGTGTGCACACACACATACACATATGTGCACACGCACTCACATATATACAAAGCTGTGGTTAAAGGCAAAGACACACTAGGGAACGCCTTTTTAGGGTGTAGCTTATAGAGGCCAGCAACTGCTTGCTGTTCTAGTTGAGTTAGAATTTCTAATGGTCATCTTCAGTGGAATAAGATGGCTGTGTTATGTTTGCTTTGGTATAAAATGAAAAGTTCAAATAAAAATCATGTCATTCCTGATGTGAAACTAGGTGTCATGCAGCGAGTCCAAACATGTTTTGATTGTCTTTGCAGAATTTGAACCCGTTTCGACAGTTATCAGTAACATTGTTTAGGAGTTCTCCATAAAAAGGAGCTCTTGCAGTGAGAGGGTTACAGCTTCTGAAATCCAACAAACATTAGGAAATGGTAGTTTAAATTTCTGATAAAATGGTTAAAAATGAAGAGCAGATTTCCAGACCATAAGCTCAATGTTTTTTTATTTGTATTTAAGTTATTAAAATCTGCTCAAAGTAATTGGTCACAGATCTTAACTCCATGACTCATAGCACTTCACTGGGAACATGTTGCATACTGCTGCTAGTACAACTCCATAAATTCCCAACAGCAGGTATGATACCTGCCAAAAGTCTGGAAGCAAGTTTTAATTGGTAAATAAAAATTATAAATATTTATAAAAAAAAAAAAGAGAGAGAAAAGAGTACTTTCCAAAAAAAAAAAAAAAACATTCTTTTCTTTTTGAGTTCCTCACAGTAGCCTCCCCTGACTTTAACAGCAGTAAAAGTCAGGGGAGACTGTAGTTCAACCTTTTATTCTGGCAGATTTTGTCATAAGAATTCAATACTTTTGGGACAAAAATGTTAAGACACACAGGAAGAGGGTTCAACTTGACTTTCAAAATACAACTCATAATTCAACAATTTTAGCACAACCTATACCAAAAAAAAAAAATTCAAAACAAGGATATTAACCTATAGAGACAGCAGTAGCAAATCTTCAAAATATTTTAGAATATTTTCTATTTTTCTAGTGTTTTTTAGAAAAAAATACATCTATAAAATTCATTTGAAAACAGGGCTGTAAAAGAATGGAATTATCTTGAAAATTTTCCAAACAGGAAAATCTAAAGGGGAGGAACAAAGTGTGTGAAAGAAAAACCATGGAGATAAATTAATCAGTTAGACGACACTTTCTATGGGAATGTCTGAGGACAATTCTAAGATACTGTAATTATTCTTCTGCTCTTCTCATCGCTTCATGTAGCTATGCATAGTTTACTAAATTAAACATAAACCATAGATACTGGTGGCTTTTTGATATGAACCGTATCGGTGGATGCCCAGAGCAACATTTGAAAAGGGTGAATACAAAAATGTGGTTCATCTGTCATTTTCACCTTGAATAGGTTTTCTATTGGTTTTATGCCCAAAATGCTAAGAAGACAGTTTATGGAATCACTTCATCACTGTTCACCTCTGATTTTTTTTTTTTTTGTAGAATGTGACCTCACATTAAAATCCAACTACTTGTGGATATTTTTGTAGAGTAAATCTAAAATATTTGAAATAAAATGCAGCCTGGGAAGCTGACATAGCAAGGGGCAATGCTGCTTGAAAAGCTATTGGCTGGCATTTGCAATCAGCCAATCCTTGCGCTCCATTTTGTTTATTTGACATTGATTGGCTGAACCCTCAAAAGCAGAAATAGACTAGCTTCTGCAGTGGTGACAAGTCAGTTTCCACTATATGTACATTATTATATATAATAATGTATATTGGGTGTTTGAACTATTAAAACAAATGTTTCTATGTGTATTTGTGGATTTTTCAGCCATTATTTTCTAGTTTTATTTAAAATGCTCAAGAAAAAGAAATAAAAAATGAAGTTTCTCAGAATAATTAGTACGAACTATGACATTCAGAAGCAAAAAAGAGAGTAAGATATAATTTAAGACTTTGCACTGTAATGCACATAAGTCAACCATTTTCTGCATAATTATAATTTCCATATTTTCCTTGAAGCTCCACGAGGAATCAGTTGTAAGTATGCACCAGATCATCCACATGAACACCTCCTTCCTCTCCATGATCTATGTAATCCCACCAATCTGGAGCAGAGCGGAGCAGCAACCAGCAGACCAGACCTGACATATGCTGTGGGAGCCTGTGGAAATGTACGCCTTTAATCTATCTGTGCTAACTGACAAATGGACTAGGAGGAAGCTGCATTGCTGTGAGACCTGTTGTTAAGGCCCTCAGCATATGTCTGATGGATCATGAGCACCATGGAGAGAGAGAGAGAGAGAGAGAGAAAAAAAAAGGTCAAAATTGAGGGAAGTGAAAAATTCGTTGGATGGATTTATTGTCTTCACGCTGGCTGCTGTTAAGAGACGGAGGCAGGAAAGGCGGGGGGAACCAGAGGCCACAGACTGAGCAGAGACCATTTATGATGTCTAGCGCTTCCCTTAATCCAACAGACCCCAAAACACGACTGAATGTGGCCCCAAAGAGCATGAATCAACATCTGGATTACTCTGTTCAACTCATATACTGCTCAGCAGCTGCGTTTCCATGACAAACTTTGTCAGTAGTGTTGTAGTTAAGACCACCTAACCCGAGACCAAGACAAGACCAAGACCAGAGTGCATCGAGACTGAGACAAGACCAAGACTTTTAGGGTTCAAGACCAAGTCGAGACCAAGACTGAGGGAAGTCGAGGCCGATTCAAGACCAAGACCAGTGCCCTGCGCTACATGACACGATAAAATGTGAAATATTTCTTAACCAAACCATCTAAATTTTGAGAGAAAACAATATCAACATCCACACAAACATCATTGGGATAAAGAAGTTAGTTCAGTTGAAAACAGGACAACACGGTTTGTAAGCCAATGTGCTGTTTGAAGATTTTCACTTCATTCTTGCTTATTGGATCAACCACTGTTCATCTCACTAGTCTAGGAGACATTCTGTAATGTTTGGAGTCCAGCTTCCAAACCTGACTAGCATCTTCACCTCATTCCACTGAGCTTTCCTCTGTTGCATGTTTTCTTCATGACATCACTATTGTTTCACATTCTGCTGTGTCCAACCTGCAGATGTAGTTGGTCCTGCAGGAGGCCTGCAGTTCCAGACAGTTTGGCATCTGCTTTTCCTCGTACGAGCAGACAGGGACGATGGTTTGACGCCTGCGTTCGGAGCACGCCGTCTGGTCGCTGACAGGGCACGAACAGAACAGCATGCCATAGCTGTGCTTTGGAGGAACCTGTGTGTCAAAGGAGGAAGTTGTTTTAAAATCAACATTAGCTGTGTTTCCACTACAAATGTGAGGAAAACTTTGTCAATGTTCTGCTACTGTCAAAAACACATTTTTTGCAATTGCAGCTTTTTTTTTTTTAAAATAAGAAACTAATCCACACATGAATAAGTTTGTTCATAGGATCAGTCTTTAAAAAACAAGCAGCGTCATCATGCTCACCATCCTCATTATCCTGCCGCTACTTCCTGTCAAGATGACAGGAAGTAGCGGCAACATCCAGCCGCAACATCCAGTTGATCACACAACTCATGTGACACGAAAAAGCATTTCCATAGTGGGTTTGCAAAAAAAAAACAAGTTCCGATACTACCCAAAAAAATAAACACCTCATTCTAGTGGCAAAACCATTTGATGAAAAAGATTTTTTTTTTTTTAAACTGTCATGTTTCCATTAAGAACATATATTTTATAATTCCAATTCTCACAGTTTTGTGGTAATGGGAAACAACTATTTTTTTCCATGAGATTTCTGCTCCATGTGGATAATGTTCTGTGCATCAATATCAAATTAAGTTGCTTAACTTGTTAAATTGTTGCTATTCGACATCCAAGTTTTTTTTGTTTTTTTGTTTGTTTTGTTTTGAACAATGAAGAACCAACAGACCATCTGGAAACTGTTTCTTAGCTTTATTACCTAGAAAGGACATCATGCCATTTGTTTGAACCATTGTTTGTTTGTTCTTGCCATTGAACATATTGTACATTTTGGAAACACAAAAAAAGTGTGTTTATTTAAATTTGCTAAATGGAAACAAGGCAAATTTGAAAAAAACTCACATTTTTCAATATGCTTTTGATTTAGGATGAGGTGGTTTTTCAGCTGTCTTGAAAGTAGTGTATTTCACAAAACCACAATAGAAACATTTTGTTCTCATTGATTGTGGAAAAGACAATGACAGGAGGATGATGTCATCACATCAACAGACATATTCTCGTGTGATTTTAATTACATTTCTTATTTATTGGAAACAACACAATTGTGAAATTGTATTATATAGCCATATTGACAAAGTTTTTTTGTAATGGAAAAGCAGCTACTGTAGTTAAACAAATACAGGTGGAAGTTTTTACCGTTTGCTAGGAAGAAGAGAAAACTGTTTTTTGACGGTTTGCTGATTAGTTCCAAGATTTGAATAAATATTTTTTGTTAATATTCTCAAGATTTAATTGACTTTAACCGAATAAAAGCTTCGATAGGCTGAAGTAGTCAACAATATCTAGTAAATACAAACAAATAAAGACCCTTCCTTCCTTAAGTTGTACTTTTTTGCTGAAGTTTGATAAGGCATAGAAATGAAAAATACACCAGTCTATGATCGACAGCATTTTGTATTCTTAGTAGCTTTCTGTTTATTTCAGGTTGAACCAGCAAGATTATAATGCGGAACATCGTGGAGGCTGGACTGCAATTACAATGCTCCTTGTCATTTTGTTTGAAAATGAAAAAGGACAGCAGAAACATACTTGGTGCTTGAAAATCACAGCCTTGCCAAACAAAACAAGGTCAACAGTTTAATCTAAGTTTTGAAAGTTTCTCAAATTTATCTACTTGAAAAAAAAACTATTGTTCTCTTTTAAAAAAAAAAAAAAAAACATTTCCTGGTGTTGGACATCAAACTTCTGTTTATCAGCAGTCACATAGCGTTCAGTGCCTTACCTTGTCAAAGAACTGCCGCAGCGCCTTGTGGCACTTCCTTTTGTTGCAGATCTCTGCGGTGGAGACGCGGCTGGTGCAGGGGCTGATGTAGGCTGAGCGGTACTTCTTGCATGTATCGTTCAAGTTGCAGGCCTTGGCCGCCGTCAGGCAGTTGTTCTCTCGGGCCACTGCCGGCTCTCCTGCGAACACAGAGACAAACATTGAGCAAAACAATGATGTGACGACACAACTGCTTTAGATATTTACATTTTTACAAGAAAAAAAAGTTGTTGTTTTTTAATCAATTAAAAAAAAACAATTTCTTTCAGTTTACACAGATTAAATCTAGCCAAATCTGTATCAGCTGGAATAGGTCCAACACAGAGAAACAGTGCTGAATTGATTTAAAGCATTTCTTTTTTTTAAAACACAGATATAAATGTCATGAATTACAAATGTATTTAATAATTCTGCACCAGTACAACACATTGAAACACACCAACAGCTGCACATTGATGGTCAAACGTAGAAAAACAACTTTCATTTGTTAAATCAGTGCAATTAGGAATAGAGCAGCCATTGTTGTTTATTTGACCAATTTTTATTTACCAAAACTGGAAAAATAAGCAATATAGAAACTAAAGGGACCAAAACAATAGGTTGACTAGCCTGGTAAAACATATAAAAAATAAACTGCTGATCAGTGTGAAAATATGTTCAATATTTCATTTTAAGATGTATTTATTGAATGCAGACACTATTTACTAATATTATAACAAATTGTTGTTGGGTTTTATTAAGACATTCTGATACAACCAGTCAGATGAACTCCATTTGGCCCTAAATGAAAAAGAGTTTTACACAAACAGCAGCAGAATTAATGTTTCTTTTTCATCCATGCAAAAAACAAAAACAAACATATAAATTCTGAAGCCCAAACTCACATGTGTACAGATTTGTACACAAATCAGATTTGTGTGTACAGTATGCATTATGGTGGAGCTCCTGCAATCATCAGCATCCTGAACACAGCCCTGCTTATCTGTCAGCTCACACTAATTGCCTGTTTTCTCTGATACACTATTAATTAACATTTTCATAGACTCCTGAAGTTTGGAGTTTTTTGGCGTAAAAGTAGAGCAAAAATGAACATCAACTAAACTGAGTGAAGCACAACGTGACAAACATTCAGGAGGACAGCAGATGGGCGAGGCGTAAGCCACGAGAGCAAAATGTGAGCAAAACCTTGTTCATATTCCACTAATGTGAAAAAAGACACCTTTGCACATCTTCTCACTCACAAGAAGACAAAAAAGTTAATTTACCATCAAACATCAGTAAAAGAAATATGAATAAT
Organism: Poecilia formosa; assembly: GCF_000485575.1. Classification (NCBI taxonomy): domain Eukaryota; kingdom Metazoa; phylum Chordata; class Actinopteri; order Cyprinodontiformes; family Poeciliidae; genus Poecilia; species Poecilia formosa. The sequence goes on along the minus strand of NW_006800317.1, from coordinate 526,230 downwards.
AGCTCTTCACGCTTGAGACTGACATAATGTTTCTAGTCACAACTGCTTCATCAGAACTTGTTTCGTCATATTACAGCCTGAGAATACAAAGTAATAAACAGCTGGTAAAGTAGATTATTGATGATGACTCCAGTCTGATACATCACTTTAAAAACTATTTTAATTTTTTTCTTTGATTTATAATAATGTCAGGAAAAGTAAAGTGGGTTTAGTTCTTGTAAGCCGTCAGTGCGAGGGGAGTGCTCGACTCGACTGGCTAATTATGAATCTCTAATGAGACTAATGCAGATTGGTCAAAGTGGAGATCTGCTTCAGAGCAGATATTATCAACTGAAGTTTTCAGCATTAGAGTCGCCTATATCAGGACAAACAATATGATAATTATTCTTCTCTGATTAGTCTTTGTCTAAGACACAGTTAGACAAAGACTAACTGTCTTTGTCTAACTGTGAAGCCTTGAAATTGGGATTCTTGGTTTTCCCAAAACTCCCAAAACTCCTGCAGAAATCTCGTCATTCTCAGGAATAAAGTATTAAGTATCATCTTATCTATGATGTCCTTTCTCCACCAAACACTTCTCTGTCTGAAGAAACAAATTATTTGAAATGAAAAAAATCAAGGTAAATGATGCAAATATGAAATGTTTCCACTATCTACAACGCTCAAAATTAGACTTATTGTATTTTAAATTTGATAAGTGTTTTTCCAAAGTTCATTGTCTATGAGTTTTGACCCAATTCATGGAAATGTCTACTGTGAAAGCTGCATTATGCAGTGTTGTGGTCAAGACCAACTAACCCGAGACCAAGACAAGACCAAGACCAGAGTGTATCGAGACCGAGACAAGACCAAGACTTTTAGGGTCCGAGACCAAGACAAGACCAAGACCAGAGTGTATCGAGACCGAGACAAGACCAAGACTTTTAGGGTCCGAGACCAAGTCAAGACCAAGACCGAGGAAAGTCGAGACCGAGTCAAGACCAAGACCAGCGCCCCGCGCTATATGACACGATAAAATGTGAAATATGATCAAAATTGCCTCTCAAACTGATCTGAAAGATCCGTATTCCCATAAAAACACTTAGATATTAAATACTTGATAAATTTTACCATCTCTGTGCTACAATCCGCGGTGGTGTGGTGCCATCTCTAAAAAGATAACGCCCTGGGCATTTGCCTATATTGCTCATGTCAGAAACCACCACTCTCTGTACCATTTAACATAGCAATGCCCAGATGGCAAATAACGCTCAACTATGAATACTGACCAAGGAGCGACAAGCAAGAAGTGACCATCCACAAGACGCTCATCGTGACTGTTCTCACCCTCTCTCCCACTACATGAAGCCAGGTAGTCTGACACCATGGCACACATTACAGCTGCCACTTTGAACGAAAACAATGAAAGAGCAATGTGCATGCTCTGCGTGCTCTTTCATTCTTGTGTTTTATTCATTTGTTAATTAAAAAAATATCAATGTACATAATTAAATAAAAATAATGATAGGTACTGCAGTGTATGCAGAGCATTACAAGAACAAAGAAGAGTGTTTCGTCAGGTCAGCATACGCTGTCAGATCGTCATACGCTTAGAACGAACTCACGGCTATATCTGTCAGACACGTTATTACCATATCATTTTATTTAATCAGCAACATAGAATCATGACATAGATCATCATACACTTTATTAACACTTGTATGGCATCCTGACTTTGCGGTTAAGTAGATTAATGAGTTTTACACGGGCGTGTGTTGTAGTTGACTGCAGCTGCAGCCAGACCTTGCTTTAAATACACTTTGAAACCACTACAATGCATGTATATCTATATAGTTATCATTGAAAACAATTTAATTACTTATTTTCATCAGAACTTGCTGCGTATGGTGAACTGACAACGCCTTTGACTGTCGGACTTCTTAATGCGCATGCGCAGGCATGGTACTCACTGCATGTATGCTATTCTGACAGCGTACTGTAATCTGATAGAACGACAGTGTTCTGTTAGATCAGCATACGTTGTCAGATAGTCATATGCTTAGCTCAGACATGTATACGCTGTCATTACCATATGATTTTATTTAATCAGCAACATAGAATCATGACGTAGATCATCATACACTTTGTTATTAACAGCTGTATGGCATCCTGACTTAGCGGTTAAATAAGTAGGTTAATGAGTTTTACATGGGCGTGTGCTGTAGTTGACTGCAGCTGCAGCTAGACTCTGCTTTAAATACACTTTGAAACCACGACAACGCATGTATATCTATCTAGTTATCACATTATATCATATTATAAACAATTTAATGACTTATTTTCGTCATAACTTGTTGCCTCTGCTGAACTGACAACTCCACTGACGGTCGGACTTCTACATGCTACTCACTGCATGTATGCTATCCTGACACCTGACAGCGTATGGCTATCTGATAGAACAATGGCTCTCAGCGACACTCCAGTCCTATCTAATAAGTAAAGAGACGAGCAGATTAATCGTACTGTTCCTGAATGTCACATCACTATATTGCAGACTTTTGGACACAGCGTTGTCCCATATATGCAACAAGTCAGTCAACACCTCCGCACAATAATTCAGCGCAGTGAGTGACAACTTTTTTTCATCACAAATAATGTGTCTCTGTACAGCTAGCTTTGCTAACATCACATCAACAGAGCTTACCTTTCTTTGAGCTACTTTTCTAAGTGACGAAAAAAGTTAGACGTTGTCCCCACCGTCTGTGACAGCGAAGCGCTGCTGAGTTAGCTGTGGCCATCGGATTTCTTATGATTTATGCAGTGCTATACCATTACTGATGATTAGACAGACATCTTCAGCCGCTCAGAGAAAACAACTGCGCATGTCTTGGAGCGCCGCGTGCGAGTGAAAGCTGGGGAGGGGCAAGGGAGTAACAGAAACACGTTATTGGTTGGATTTTAATTGGTGCGTTTTGCATCCAGTGAAAACAAAGATGTTAACAAATAAAGTGGACAGTATCCTCTACGTTTAATGATATTTTCACAGTTGCGGTCTCGACTAGTCTTGAAATAAAATGCAGAGTCCTCAGCGCCCGAGACCGAGACAAGACCGAGACCAAATGCGGTCGAGTCCGAGACGAGACCGAGACCATCAATAAATGGTCTCAAGACCGGTCTCGAGACCAAGACCGATCTCGAGTACTACAACACTGGCATTATGAAAAGACAATTAAAAAAGTTTCTGAATATTTTACAGGACAGTACAGGACACTTTGGTTTTTTTTTTTTTTTTGGTTCAAGTTGGAATTTTTTGATGGAAGATTCTCTTGCAGACCAAAACAAAAAATCACTTTAGTTCTACAGACAAAACTCTGGAACTTTTTGTTTTCCAGTACATTTTAACCACTAACTTATTGGGTTTTTTATATGAAACATGTTGTTGCTTTTGACCAGATTCTGAATTGAGTAGAAATTGTTTGCTGAAATCCAGGAGTACTTGAGACCTTTCTAAAAATGCTTAGAACTGTTTATTTTAATAGTTCAAGCACCAAATACGCATTAAAGTGCAATAATATGCACAGTGGAAACCTGCTTAGCACAGAAGCTAATATTACAGTCTTCCTTATTTCCACCCTTGGGGGCCTACAGTCAATCAGAACCAAAGAAAATAAATGGCGCTCCTAGATATGCTGCTTTACAAACGGCATCAGTACTTTGTCGCATTGCAGTATTTCAGAATTCTGAGTTGAATTTTGAATATTTTACATAAAGTCTACAGACAATCTGCAAATTGGCAGATTTTCAAGTTTAAACAGAAAAATGCACAAACACTGAGACATGAAAGAGGTGAAAACATGGATCTGTTGGAATGCTACTACTCAAGTAACCCTAGTCAGAGAGGCTACATGCAAAGAATGTGGGAGGAATGGTTAGTTCGACATCCCCAGTCAACACTAACTGCCAAACAACTAGTAGCTCAGTGTTCCAATATCCGCAAACGGCAACAGCTGTCACAACTTGAGATTTACGAGGTACAACACAAATGCTATAGCAAGGGGGAGGAGCCAGGACGCCAGGTCAGAGGGGAGTTAACTACAACTACCCGCCCAGAGACTGGGTATGTAGCCACAGTAATGAACGAACCATCAAAGCTGAACGGGACAGCAACTGACCTGAGAGAGAGAATCATGGCCCGAATGAACACCAGGCAAACCCAACGCCAATTACAATGGGTGAGTGAAATACCATCAGAAAGTCTCATTGAAGATGTGAATGCAGCATTGAGAACTATCCCTACCAACACCATAACAGAAACCAATGAGCTGATGTACAACTCAGCATCAGTGATCCTTGAGAGCAACCATGAGACCCAATATCCACCATGGAAAAGATGGTTAGAGGCTAAAATCAAAATAACAAGGAGGGAATTGAGCCAGCTGTCAGAGCTCCAAAGGGGTGCAATGAAAAGATCAGCACCCAAGAAGTACAGCCAGTTTCCCATACCTGAAGCACTCAAAACTGCCAAACAAAGGCTCCAAGCCTTGGCCAGCCACCTAAAGAGATACACGAAAGAGAATGAAGCCAGGAGGATTAACCGGCTCTTCTCCACCCAACCAGCTAAAGTGTACTCCCAATGACAGGGTGATAACAACAGAGCAGACCCACCAAGGGTGGAGACTGGACAATACTGGAAAGGCATATGGGAAAGGGAGGCGTCCCACAACAGCAATGCACAGTGGCTAACCACTCTACGAGAGGACCACAGCATCCTCCCTGAGCAAGCCCCGGTAACCATCACTGTGGCAGATGTCCAAGAAAGAGTCTCAGGTATGAAAAACTGGACAGCACCAGGACCTAACATGATCCATGCCTACTGACTGAAGAAACTCACTGCCCTCCATGAGCGACTGGCAGCTCAACTGAACCAGCTGCTACAAAATAGGACTCAACCTGAATGGTTAGCTGAATGGCACACAATCCTGACCCAGAAGGATCTCTCAAAGGGTTCAGTCCCATCCAAGTATCGGCCAATAACCTGTCTCATGGAAGCTCATGTCAGGCATCATAGCAGCTAAGATAAGCGGGCACATGGATAAATGCATGAGCATGGCACAGAAGGGCATCAGCATAAATAGCAGAGGAGCCAAACACCAACTCCTTGTAGACCACACAGTCGCCTTCGCCTGTGACTGCAAAACCCAACAC
>NW_006800317.1:519531-520569 GCF_000485575.1 Poecilia formosa | reverse complement strand
GGGATGTCATTCGGACTAGAGAAGTGTGGCCGGATGGTTACAAAGAGAGGGAAGGTCGTCCGCACAGAAGGGGTCTCCCTCCCAGAAGGAACAATAGCAGACATTGAGGACAGTTACAAGTACCTGGGAATACCACAAGCAAATGGCAACCTTGATGAGGTCACAAGGAACGGAGCCACAGCCAAATACCTCCAACGAATAAGGCAAGTCCTGAGAAACCAGCTCAATGGCAAGAACAAGATCCATGCAATAAACAGATATGCCTTACCAGTAATCAGATACCCTGCAGGAATAATTAGCTGGCCAATGGAAGAGATAAAGGCCATGGATGTTAAGACTCGGAAGGTACTAACCATGCATGGAGGGTTCCACCCCAAGTCCAGCACCCTGAGACTGTACACGAGCCGTAAGGAAGGAGGCAGAGGACTAGCGAGTGTGAGAGCCACTGTCCAGGATCCAAGATCCATAAATACATCAAGGACAAAGCCTCAACAGACAATGTGCTCAGCGAATGTCTCAGACAATGGGGAACAGACGACGAGGTACTGGAGGTACCATCATGGGAGGACAAGCCCCTACATGGGATGTATCACCGACAAATAACTGAAGTGGCTGATATCAGGAAATCCTACTGTTATGGAAATTTTCCTTTAACAAGGAGTGAGGAAAAACTATTTCAAAAACCCAAAGAACCAGAGAAAGAATATATTCTTAATCAGTATTTATTCGAAATCTCTGCTCACTGATCGCAGTCAGGAGAAAGACCCCCGGGCAAACAAAACTTACAGTTTTATCAGAAACAATCCAGAAACTATGTATGTCATAGCATTCAAGAACAGATTGATAGATCATAGACCATAGATTTATTGTACTACCAAGGACAGAGGAACTTCTCTGGAAGACTCCCTAGAGCAGGTGTGTGTCTCACAAGAATCATGAAACTGTTGTTTTGTTGTTTTACTCATAATCATACGGTTTTTCGGAGTCCAGCTTTTTCCAATGGCTGGAAAAAGCTGGACTCAAGGACAGCACAGAGGC
>NW_006800317.1:504125-519239 GCF_000485575.1 Poecilia formosa | reverse complement strand
GAAAAAGACCGCTCGCGGAGGGTGAGAAGGGAACTATATATATATATATATATACTGCTCCCCAAACTGGAGCAGTGGCTCAAACAGATCCCAGGAACAACATCAGACATCTCAGTCCAGAAATGTGCAGTTCTAGGCACAGCCAAGATACTGCGCAGAACCCTCAAGCTCCCAGGCCTCTGGTAGAGGACCCGAGCTCAGAGGATGAAAAAGACCGCCCGCGGAGGGTGAGAAGGGAACTATATATATATATATATATATATATACTGCTCCCCAAACTGGAGCAGTGGCTCAAACAGATCCCAGGAACAACATCAGACATCTCAGTCCAGAAATGTGCAGTTCTAGGCACAGCCAAGATACTGCGCAGAACCCTCAAGCTCCCAGGCCTCTGGTAGAGGACCTGAGCTCAGAGGATGAAAGAGAGACCACCCGCGGAGGGTGAGAAGGGATTTATTTATTTATTTTTTTTACAGGCAGTATAGTGCTTCCAACATGCGATGGTTTAAGGCACGTTTATAACTACCTGATTAAAGTCTCCAGATGAGGAGTGTAACCTGGTATCGGGTTGATGTTCTTTCCTGTGGGTTCTTAGCTGCTTCACTGACCTAAACTGTTAAACTTTCACCCAAATGCCAGATGTTACAAAACCAGCTATGACCAGCTGTGTTCAAGAAAATAAATATCAACAATGGTTAGCAGTGCAGCTAGCTTTGATGTACTCTGTGATCCAACCCAGCATCTTTAGTGATCAGTCAAGTCCCAACTGTACTGAGAAACGGATTGTGACAGCATCAGGTCTCACCCACCTTCCCATTATCATCTGCTGAAAGCCTCCAGCAGGAAGCAGGTCATGGATAATCAGGCTGGGTTTTACAACTAAAAGCACTAAAAGCATTTGGGTTTATTTCTGACTGGGGATTGGCAGTTTCAAGCTGCAGCAAATTATGTCATCATCCTCACACATCACAAAGTCAGGAAACATAGTTTTTTATTGTTAATGCTCCCACATTACCATAAAGATGATCTCTTCATGGTAATGTGGGAGCATTTAGAATACTTTTTACCCAAACACCTGAGGTGTTCTGTCAATTTTAATTCCAAAGCTGACAATGAAAAAGACACAGATATAGATACAGATACAGATATAAATACAGTAACAAGCTAGGAAACGCAGCCTTGCTGTGAAACTATTTACCAAATATCACGGCTCATACTTAGTCTTAGACCAGAAGAAAAATATGTTGATCACCTGTCTCCTGAAATGCTTTTTGTGAGAAAATCAAAACAACTTAAAGTTACCTAAAATTAAAAATAGACCCTGTATAGAATTCTCTAATTTTTACACATATATGCTCTGCTGCTCTCATTTCTGGGATTTCTCTCATTGAGCTGGATTTTTCAGAATGCTCAGCTCATCCAGCCAATCAGAAAACAGAAGAAGAAGTTGTGAACGATGACATCAATTTTCTGCTGTTTTAGAAATGTAGTCTGTCTGTAGTTTTAGTAACAGCAGCGGAGGAAAAGAACAGAGCCGTTTGGTTTGTGGTGATTATTCTTAGAATTACTGAGCAATAAAAGTTGGAGCAAGACAAATGTTTCATGGCTGTCAAACATGTCATAGCTCTGCTCTCCACAGTGTAGATGAAAGAAATCATTTACACAGTCTCTGTTGGTGGAGATCGTCCACAAATGTTGCTTGACAATAAATTGTCCCAGAAGGTATTGTGATATTATTGTTTTAAGATCATTTTTAATGTAATATAATTGTAATGTCATAACAATGCAATAACACATTATCAAAGATCAATAAAGTTTAAATTCTAATGAACATTTAACATAGGAAGACAATTTACATATCCAAAATAAATAACACATAAAATGACACACAAAAAGTCTACAGAGAATCTGTCTGTGCATAAAGTCTCTGTGAACAAAACTGTCCTTTAAAAAAAAGGTCTAGTTGAGACCAAAACACCAGACTGAAGACTTTATCATCCAGATTTTGGTAGAGTGAGAAAGTTAATAAGTAATGCTAATGTAAATTATTGATCTCATTTTACTATGAGATCAATTTATCAATGCTGATAAATTGATATCAATTTATCAATTGATATCAATTTATCAATTGATAAATTGATTTATTGCTTTTTGTACTCCTCCTTTGCTCCACAGCAACCCTAGTGTTGGCAGTGTGAGCTGAACTCCTGTTGCACTCCTGGCAGATGGCATCGTCCCTCCACACACGCACACGCACACACACACGCATACACACGCACACACACACACACACAGCATGCTCAGACAGGGCCCGCACCCTGTTGGGGTTGGGGCCATCTGGAGGCCTGGTGGGGGGGAACCACCCCCCTCACCCCTCACGGCAGTTCATGTTTCTGATTCAGTCTCAAATTGATTATCATGTCGCCTGTTTCCTCCAGTGCCACTGTTCCCCCCTGCACCCCCTTCCTCTGTGTAATTACATATGCCATGGGATACAGCGGGGTCAGAACCCGACCCGTCCCGTCTCCGTACAAGCCCCCCACCCCTCTCATCTGAACCTCCATTCCTCCTTCTCCCTATGCCATTCTGGTGACCAGCGAACGCATGAAGCTCTGGATGCAAACCAACCATTAGCGCCCTTCCTCAATCCCCCATCATCATCATCATCATCAGCATCATCATCATCCATCTCTTCACTTTTTTCTCCTATTGCTTTTGTTTTTCACTTGGCCATCTGTCCCTCTATTTCCCCCTTTAGAATAAGGTGCAGCTTTTTACTGGCTCTAAGCGGTTTCTAACTGTTAAAAAATCTCTATGTATTCATAGTAATTAAGGCCTAACAAACCTCTGCCTTTTCTGCTTCATCCTGATTTAAAGGTTTTTGAGGAAGTTTGACATCTGAGTGAGTGTGTTGGTCCGACTGCTGGTCAGCTGGAAAGCTGGGAGAACTTGATCGGTGTTTGTTTCCACTCCTTCACGCTGGGGCCTCTCCAGCTCTGGGTTCCTGCTGCGCAACTGGGGCTGCTGCCTGTAATTCACAGGCTCTCTGTTTGCTAAGTGCAATAAACAGAGTTATTTGTCCTGGTGGCACGGCAGCAAGGGATTACAGAACAAACCCTCTCTGCCACCCATGAGGAAACTAAACAGAGGCAATGAGCGGCAAAGGTTTAATACACATTACAGTCAGTGTTAGCTATAGTGAAAATATGTATATAAAAAGCCTTAAAATGAAAGAATTTTTCATTACGGTTCTATAATCTCAAGCAATTAGTTTACCTTTCTATGTAGGTGTTAGGTGGGGAATTCAATCACTTGTTATAGGTTCCAATTTTTACCCAGAATTATCCAACGTCAAACATTTAATGGTAATTACACCCAAAGTAGCCTGGCTGTCACCTTCCTACACAGTTCTGCTCAGTTCTCAACTCCCTTCACTTCTCTGGCTAGGATTTCTCACATTTAGGGGGATTTTACCAGTAGATATTCAACCAGCCTAATCAGCAAAGAGAAGGAAAAAGTGTGAGTGATTATGGTGATTTTCTGCTCAGTTTTAGAGTTGTAGTTTTTCTGTAGTTTAGCAACAGCAGCAGAGGAAGTGAAAGAAGCCGTTCAGTTCACACTTCCAAACACTGATTTAGTGATATGTGATAAACGATGCAATAAATGCTCACTATTAAATGCAAATGGCATCATGGAGAAGCATTGTAGTGATGATGTGTTGCAGGGGGCGAGTCAGAAAGAGTAAGACGTTCTTAAAGAGACAGGAGCCAATGTCAATGTGTCATATATGGCTACAAGGCATAATTTAAGTTATTTTTAATGTATAAAGCATTTTCATAACAACCATAACAGTTAACAGTTATGGTTGTGCTATGAAATGGCACTATGTGGAAAACACATAACACGCTCTCTTTAAAATGTACTGGTATGATCCTTTCTAAAGCTCTTTAGAAAGGATCATATATCTACCAATCAGGATTCAACTCTTACTTTCCTCCAAATTCACCTTAAAGGTTTGTTGCTAAAAATCTCCGTCTTTGTTTCATCTGACTAAAACAAAAGGTTTCACTTCAAGCCTGAGCAGAGCTTAGTAAACTCTAAAGCTCAGTTCAAAAAGGGACAAAAAAGTCTTCTCCTCTAGAACCCCCTGCCCCCCTATGTTATTTTTAGCTTTTTTTTTGTACAAACACTTTGAATTGTCTCCAGCTGAAAGGTGCTATATAAATAAAGTTGCCTTGCCTTGCCTTACTGGTTGCTATGGAAATGCACCCCTCTGCAGTACTGCTGGTATTAAGCTGTGGACATACAATAAGCCTCTGCTCACATTTTAGCCTATACCAACAGGAAATCATGGATTACAAATTAAAGGTTCCTAATAACTCTGATCAGCTTTTTATGACTTCTTACACTTCTCTCCCAGGGAAACTATATCAATATCAGAAAATTTTCTAAAACATAATGTATATTTTTAAATAAACTTACAAAAAGGAGTCCCATGTAGAAAAAAGTTCTACATGGGATTTTACGACAACACAACCAGTAACCTTTCAGTGGCCACTTAAAATTATTTTGTCATTTTAAAATATTTACAGTATTTATAATATATTTTTATTAGAGATGTGCCGATCAGGTTTTTTCCTGCCGATACCGATACCGATCACCCATGATGGCCGATACACCGATACCGATCACCGATACCGATCACATAATTATTATTTATTTATTTTTTATCATAAACACTACCGGTTACATTATGTGGACAAAGGAACCGTGAATTCACCTTAATTTAGACAAAAACTTGTTTTTAATAACTTTTTCCAAGAAAACTAAACAAAACAGGCATTGTGCAAATTGTACTGCTATTGGTAGTGCTATATTTAACAGACTGAAAACATATGAAGGCATTGCCAAAAAGTTCAAGTATAAAACTTAACATTCAAAGGCAAATACAGGATCCATAAACAATCCAGAGTTACTGAATGAAAACTTCCTGTTAGCATGGTGGCTAGCTGATTACTGCTAGTTCTGATTGGCTGTTTCTGACTGAGCGGAGTAATTATGCAGAACAGGGAGGAGATCGATTATTTTTTCAGAGATTATTTGTCTCATGTTAGGACAGCGGAAGTTTTAATAGTAGGTAAAATGTATTTTTTTAAGTTAAATGCTGCAGCTTTAAACAGAGGTTCGGTGTGAGAGTCCAGGTGGAGCAGAAGCGGCGCTCCGTCTATGAAATATTACTACCTGTAGCGTAGCAGCGGTTCAACATCGAGAGCAGAACCAGCGTCTTACATCGCAGCACGAAGACAAATAATTTTGCGGGTTATTTTTTTAGTTTTCTGACCGTCATGCTAATCCGGGTGAGTGTTTGTAGCTGTGCGCTGCTTTACCTGCTATCTGATCCTCCGTATGTCTTTTTTAATGCAGTGAGCCTCGATGTAGCCAAACTCCTTCAAGTATGGCTTTGTTTTTATGTCGTATTAGCTTCGTTGTGTTGATGCATTTTGACGTGCTTCAATTTTCCGCAGCAACATGCAGCAAACTTCCCCATTCACTCAGTGCGTTATAGTTGCACATCGCTTAGGATTTGTTGCTGCGCGTTTGCGCAGAGTGAAGGAAAGAGGAGACCAGCTGCACAGGCAGGCTGCGAAATGAGAAGTAGGTGATCGGTATCGGGAAAAGAGACAATGATCGCCGATCATGCACTTTTTCACGAAAATCGGCCCGATTATGATCGGTGACCGATCGATCGGCACACCTCTAATTTTTATATTACAGTATATTTACAGTAAAATGGAAAATGACAAATCTGAGAACCTGGCACAAACATGGAGACACTGGAAGAAGCAACAACTGGTTCAGACAGCATAAAAAAGTCACAACCAGACATGAATAATCTCAATAACCTTCCATGTCTTCTGCTATATACATTTTCTTTCTGGAAAATATCACAAGGCCAAAGATAAAAGAGGAGCAGAACTTTCAACGACTCAGCAAAATAAAGCAACACAGACCGGCTCACTACCGGGCCGCAGTTCTGATTGGGAAACAACTTGTTTAAAGGTCCAGTGTTTTGTTTCTAAATTCCTTCCTGGTTTGGAAATTATTAAGAGATTTTCAAATGAAACATAGTGAGGGAATAATGTAGTGAGTGTCTGACGCTTCCTTTCTTGACATTTAGAGTTTGATCAGCTCTTCCTGGTCATTTCACTCATTAAGCTTTCAAAACAGACATGACTAAGACATGACAAAGCCAAATGGGCTAATTTAGCCTCAGTCCTTTGTTCATCATTAGCCTCTAATTGATGGAGGGGGATCAGGAGGGTGGGGGGCAGAGTTTGTCACTGGAACGCAAGATTTAACAAAGATGTGAAAATGACGCAAAAAGAGTCAGAACCTAGTTTAACATGTGTTTTCTTTACTTAAAACGTTCATGTGAAATTATTCTATTGTGATCTGATCCTGTTTTGTGTTTGAGAAAATTTCTGAACATTTGTTATATTCAATTTTTAAACCATAAAGTTTGTGAAACTGCTAAATATGTCTGTTCAGTATTAGTTTGGGATTTGATCAGCAATAAATGTCTTAATATTTATTACTGTAACATAAATAAAGTAAATAAAAGTTACTAACATGGCTTTAATAAAAGTAAGATTTCTTTGTGATTATAGCTCAAATCTTGCTTCCTCCAAACATTTTTAAACACCTCACCAATCCTGAAAATGTCTAACTCTTTCAGTTTTCTAACAACTTAGCAGAGGTGCAGTCACTGATGGCGTACAGATCAGATTTAGTTTCTGAGCGGCTGGGTCATGATGAAAACGGACTCATCCAGGTTTCCAGCTGATTACTTTCTCCAAACAGAACCTTTTACCTGCACTCTTCATAGCCTTTCATGGTTTCAAACATCAACACCTAAATTAACTGTGTAACACCTCATTATGATTTAACAGACTGAAAGGAAAACCAGAACATTACAGAGGCGGCTTGAGTTCTTTTCTCTGCCAAACTGCTCTCTCCATCACGTCGCTGATCATCATTGGTGAGTTACACCGCCATCTGTTTTAATGGCCTCTACACTTGAAAGTGCAAGACAAGCAAAAACGGAGAGTGGATTGGTCAAATAAGAGCCTCAAGGTTTAGTCATCCTTCTTAGCCTTTCCCTCTTTTCTCTCTAAACTATGAACCTGTTTCCTTTTTTCAATGCTTCTCTGAATCTCCGTTGGTCTCCTCCACCTCACTTTCCGCCACTTTCTCTGTACTTAATAATCTGCCTCTTCCTCCAACTGTCCCAGTGCAATAAAGCCACATGGCACTTGCTGCAGCAGATAACATAACTCACAGTTGCTAGTAATTGATCCCTGTAGTGCAGAGTCTTTCTTTCTCCCTCTTCCCTTCTCGTCTGTCGTTGTCTCTGCCTCCTGTGGAAAGACTCTTCAGCTCTAACAAATTTTCCCCTTCAACTTCCTTAAATTTACTGGACCTTATTGGCTCACACTCCAATAAAATCTGCCAAAGACAATTATTTCTGTGTTTTCCGTTGCTTTACTTTCATTTTCCTGACACTGCACCACAGTATTTCCACTGCTACAAAAAAAACCCTCCAAGCCCAGTACCTCATTTCATTCATGCTGCTTCACTAACATTACACATTGGGTCTGTGCAGGTTCTTACCTGAATATATAACATCTTCCATGTGCCTCATGAACTTCTCCAATTTCATACTCAACACTCATTTGCTTGCCTGAAATGTAACTTCTTCTACAAATTTCTCATCCTCAAACATGGGATTATGGGTTCTGGAACTGATGATGGGGTATAAATACAACCTGAGGGTAAATGCTGTATCCTGGCTAAAAAGTTTTCTTACTCTAAACTTTATACTGAGTCATTCTAACGTTTATCTTTGTGAACCCCTCTGGTTTGCTTTGTGGCATCAACAAGATCCTATAGAATAGAATTAGGATTAGCCATCCCTGTGTTTTCAGATGATATAGTTTGAGTCATGACTAACAGAGATTGGATTTTATGAAGATAAAGCTCTGATTTGACCAAATTTGACTGATCACTCAGTCAAGATTTCTTCTGATTCAGAATGTTAATTCAATGCAATACGAAGCAAACAGATTACCTGCGATGGAATTTGGTGAGTTAAGATGAAGCCATTTTTGTTGCCTGAACCAGAACTCTGGTATTTTTTAATCAGTTCCCTAATTGATGAAATATTCTGTTTGCTTAAATTATCAGATTAAAAAAATGGAGAAAAAATTAATTTCTGAAAAAAATATTTTTGAAGGAGTTGCATTGCAATATGAGTTTGATTTATTTTTATAATCTTTCATATTAGGGACCTTTAAAGGGGCTCCTATATAGGGAAATGTGAACTCATTAATTTTTAGGGATGCAAAGTCAGATGAAGTATGACTGAATACTCCATAAAAACGAGTATTCATAAAAAATGGATGCATAAAAAACATTTTAAAAAACCATCTATCTTTCATCCAGAAACAGCGTTTTATCCTGAATACACAGTCGATACACTCGCATCATACTCAAGTGTGAATTAGCTCAACTGGGTTAATCTTCATATCTTTGGTATCTAAGTGTTGTCACACCAGCCAATCTAAAAACACCAGAGCTAATGTTGAAAAACAAAGTGAAAATGCTAGTTAGCATGCTGTTCTGATTTCATGACTTAGGAGACATTGAGAATTGGTTAGAGGTGGATTTTTAGTACTTCAATAAAAGTTCGTTTTCAAGTATATTGGACTGAAAATTTTAATAATGTTTCCAAAACCAGATTTCAAAACTCCCAGCTCGCCCTTTATATCGCTAATTTGTAAATGGGTAGATTTTTCTAAATAAATGAGTTTCAACATTTTTCTAGCCTAAAGTCAGCTGTTTAATGTCTGGACAACAATTCTTAAGACTGTGCTGGTGACTTAAACTATGTTTCCAGCTAAAATTGCAGAATTGTAAACTAACTTGCTGGTTTGACAATAAATCAAAAAGCATTTTTACAAATTTCAGGAAGGCTTTGGAAACCAGTTTTAATATATTTATTATTTAAGGCAAAAAAAGAATATCAACTTTCTAACTTATTCATATACCCACCAAAGAAGTCTAAAGAAGAAAACGCTGAATACTCGGAGTTTAAAACAGAACTGTTACAAGAAGGATCTCCCTAATACCATGCTGTGGTATGTGTAATGACAAAAGAAATTGATAAAGGCATATTTATTGCCTTTAGGTGTCTCTAGTGCGCCTTACCCTAAACAGTTTCAGACAGTACATTCCAGCCAGCCATTAATATCTCTGTTTTCAAATCAAATCTTGCTGTATGCTTTCCAGTGTGACGTTGACAGTGGATCAGACGGCTAAAGAATTTGGATTTTAATGTACTAATCTGAAAAATAGAGTTTAAAAAAATCAATGGAGGAAACTGTGAAAGATCTGGATTCGTATGAACCTTCCATGACTTTTTAAGACCCAACAGAAACATCGTTTGCATGTGAGCTAGTTTTCTAAATTCTGCAATAAAACTTTTTTCACCCAGGTGGCTTTATTTAAAGACTGGACAACTAAAACCTTACGGTGTGGCACTTCACAGAAGCTCAAAATAAACTAGAGAGCTTGCTGTGTTACATCCAGTATGGGAACCAGATGTAAACAATGACATATTAATGCAGATGTGTGGTCACATGAACGTCTCTCACTTAGAGTGTTTTCACACCTGATCGACTGGTAAGCTCAGACTGGGGAACAAAATTTCAACATTTGTTAAATTTTAAGTTGCTGCAGTTTGGTTTCTCACTGCCCTGTGTCAAACAAACCAAACCCTTTGAGTAACCTGTTTCCCTCCTCGCCTGTGGGGGTGCTGCACCAAGAACCTCTGAAGAACACACTGAGTGCAACTTCCTTCTTCGCAAAACTGGAGTGGCGTCAGACTTTAATGGTTGTAGGATTTCTTTTTTTGTCTTTGGTAATAAAACATGAGACATTTGTTTTTGGGTGTTTTTATCCAGAATCCCCTGCGCTATAGTCCATTTCCTGTTTTTTCCGCTTGGTGTTCACGTACTCGAACCGCAGCAGAGTTCACTTCAAATGAACTGAAATGGAGATTTTAGAGTTTGTTTTTTTGGTCTACTTCAGAGTTCAGTTACACATCCTCACCTCCACAAACAGCCTGGACTTTCTAGAAAAACTAGAAGTAGAACTAGAGTTTGGCTAATGTGGGTTTAACAGGGCTGGGGTGGATGCACCCTTAAAGGATAACCAACATTACCATGCAGTGCCACAGATAAACAATGTGACCCGCATTTGTTTTGTTTTTTTTGCTCAGCAACTCTGAAATACTCTGATCTCTGAAAAGACAGTGAGGAAACAATGAGATGTCAAACTATGATTAAAATATTACTTTAAGGAAAATAAAACTGATAGACATTCAAAAAGCTAGCAATGTAGTGCGGACAGAAGCACGACGAGTGCTGACGTGAGCTTTAGAATCAGAGTTACTGCAGTGCATTCAACAGACCAAAACTGAAAAGTAATAAAAGTCAAGAAAGGAAAAGTTGGGGAGAGCAGAGGAAAGAGTGGAAGGAGAGAATAGCCTTGGCCCTTCACAGAAATGAATCCTCAGCAAAGCCGCTTTCATAAACCCATCTGCCAGTGTGGAGATCAGTCTGTAGAGGCAGGCCCTGTGGGGCCGCAGCAGAATATATGGCTTTTTAATAATGTCCACAAACACAGTCAGTGCAGTATTGTACTGTACACCACCCCCACATCGCTCCCGGGCCGGTCCAGGGTCTGGACCCACGATTTACACTCCTACATCCTCTGCCTTAACATATGTGACCCTGAGTCAACTAGAGCAAGCACAAGTTTAGAAAAAGTTGTCCAGCATAAATCTGTTTTCACATTGAAAACTTTTTTTTTTTTTGCAGGTGCTAAACTAGGTAAAATGTAGTAGTAGAGTTTCTGCATAAAGGTGCTAAGACCAGTAGTATGGAGGCGATTCAAACTCAAAACTGTTACTTTTGTATATAAAAATATTATTCCTCAGTAGATTCATATTCACACTGACAAAAACCATTTTTTTCCTTCCATACATGGTAATGTTCCACCGTTAGCATCCATTATCTGGTTTAGGAATAAATAAACTGTCCTGGCCTTCTGCTTACACATTCATCTGCTTAAAGTAAACCAGCGGTTGATGTAGCTAGCATTTGCATAAATGTAAGGTAAGAACAAATGGATTCAGAAAACAGATGAGGATCATGATGTGATGTTGAGACAGCTGCAAACACATTCATCTTCATTTCACATTACTTGGATAGAAAACAGAGAGAGCATACAGAACCTGGCATGAAAAGACAGTAATATTATGCTTTTGGTCTTAAAGTTGATGAGATGGGTTTTGTGTGTTTTTTTAAATTTATTTATTTATTTTTTTTATTTCTTTTTAAAACCTGCTATGAGGTGAAATTAAGGCATACAGAACAGTTCCAAGACCACAATCATCCACAGTCCGATCCTGGCCTTAACAGGAAATATTGTGATTCTCTGCTTCAAGAAACAGCTTTTTCTTCATTAGTCCATTAAAAAAAAAATAGTCCAAAGAAATAGTATCAACAGGAAAAACCTAAAAAAAAGTTGGAAATTGTATTGGCTTCATCAGTGCATATCTATTAGTAAGTCAATGTAGCAGTACCAAATTATAACAGCCTGATAGTCAGTAGATTCGGTTCAGTTTGGGATCAGAGCTGCTAAATTTATTACATTTTCAGCAGGTGTGGTTCTCTTTCACTGTGTCAAATGATCAAAACACTTTGAAAAACCTGTTGCACTCCTTGCCTGTAGTGGCACTGCAAGGAAAAACCTCAGAAGAAGACACTGAGCACAACTTCCTTCATCACCAAATGTGAATAACAATGGAGCAGCTTCAGATTTTAGTGGTTGTAGGATTTTTCTTTCGTCTTTGGCCAAAGACCATGAGCCATTTATCCTGCTAGTTCTGGACTTGCATGTTTCTTTTGGTTGGTTCATTCAACCAGGTACCAGGCCCAACTCTTAAGAACCTCTGCTCTGAACAAAAACATTAAGCACAGCAGTGATCCTGACTGTTGTACCAGCTGTTGTACCTGACAACATATTGAAGCAAATGCCATCATCGTTCCACCATTTCCCATCTGCCACCAATTGTACCCCAAGTAGCCATTTTCTTCAGTTTAATATATGAAACCACCTCCTACAGCTCAGATGGTCTGCCCTCCATCCCCAGCCTCCAATATCTCCTGGCCCTTCTGCGGCTCCTGTACCCAATGCACCGTCCCTCTCTGAACATCAAGCAGTCCACGCTGGAGATGGATGTGGGCATCTAACAACTGGAGAGCCTGTTTTCTCCAGAACAAAACTGCAGCAACAAGCACACAGCACCCATGAATGCATTCAGCACCTGAACCCCGCCCCGCCGGCTGTGTTTGGACTGATTTACAACAGTGGCAGCGATGCGCCAATGAATTTGTTATGCAGCTGGGAGAGGAGCGGTGCTCGGGGGGGAATTACTGTTGTCCATAATTAGTCCTGCCGGTGCTCTCTAAAGGTGTATATAATCGAGAAGAGAAACAGGAAAGAAGCGGCGGAGAGAGAAGACAAAAGGAGAGAAAAAAATGAAGATGGTTCTGTCCTAAAGAACTCATCAATAACAAACACCGGCACATGCTCCATAAATCCAGATCATGGCTGAAATTAACATTACAACCTTGCCTCCATCAGCTATCTTTTCTCATTTCCCACCAGTTAGACGAGTTGAAGCCTTTGCTGCTTTTTCTTTATGACAGCAGAAGGTGATGGCTGCTGAAAGCAATCTGACGGGCCCTGGACTTTCAGATCGATAGCTGGGCTGGGGGTGGTGCCGAACTCCGCCAGCGGAGAAAGAGAGAGAGAGAGACTGTCACTGCTGAGACTAAATGGATACATCACTGGGATTACTCGCAGTCACATCTGACTACTAACCGCCCACGCTTTTTTAATCTTCCCACCTTGACAGAACCGTCTGAACCTGAATGAGCAGCAGGTAATGATTTATAAGCGAATCTCTGCATCAAGACAGACGTTTCAGACTCAAACGAATGAAACGACATCAATGACATTTATTTAAAGGGTCAGTTTTATGTTAAATGTACTCTTTTGAGCTTTACATCATGTTCTAATGTTATTCCCTCATCAAAAACACACCTGGAGAGTTGCCTTGATTCTTTCATGCATGTTTGAGAAATCCTTTAATCTCCATGGCAACCATTCAGCTGTGCAATACACCTAGGTAAATGTAGCTCTGCCTCTGAGCTGCGGTGACCTTCTGCCTCTCAGAGCAGCCTTCAATTAGCTCTTTCAGACTAGCCAGCAGCAATTAGCAAACATCTGCTCTATTAATGCATTAATAGAGGAGCCATGTTGGGATGACTTCCTGAAGGTGGAGTTTCAGAAACAGCAGGAATTTCTAAAGAAACAGAGGCCCAATTTCAAGACATTAAATTGCAAAATCAAATTTCTTTTAAGTCATATTTGATACATACAACAACGACTGAAGGTAACAGTCATTTTATAGCACAATGTGCCTGGAACACCCATAATGCTACCTACCCCTTTAAGTTCATTGTCCTTTGTATCTTTTGATCTTCTTCTGCTGACACAAAATGATTATAGATGAAGATAAAAGAAGCATAATGACAGATGTGTAACAGTGTAAAACATTTTGCAATGATCAGTAGAGTCTTGTTAGCAGGTAAAGTTCTTTTAATCTGAGTATTTAGGATGAATTGATCCAACATTCGTTATTTAGAGCAAGAAATCAATGTTGTTATGAGCTAAATCAAGCAGAAACTACCAAGGAGACACAAAAAGACAAATTGAAGTCAACTTAAATTCGGAAGGGACAGAGTCTCGTTCACACCAACGTTTGCACATACAGACATACCATGTGCTTTAAAACCTTTTTATGTGATAGGTCAGTATGAAGTGACATATTTGTTAAGTGGAAGGAAGGAAACAGACTTGAAAATACAAGTTCTCTGGTGAAATTGGACTATGTCTTAGAGTACAAAAAATAAAGTGGTTGAAAACTTTTATGCAGTGACAGTAAGTATGCATGACATATTCACAACACAAAATCCTTCCATTTTTAAATCTGGGTTCATTCATAGTCATAGAAAACTCAGAAAGACAGACATACATTTTTAAAATGGAAAGTTCATAATATGCAGCTCTTTCCATAAGAAGTGTTCACACTTCTTGAACTTTTATTGTCACAAACTTTGATGTATTTTGTCAGGAATTTAATATGACAGACCAACAAAAAGTAGCTCTTTGATTCGTTCACCATGGCTTTAAACTTGATTGTTTTTAAGCCACCTTAGAAAAAGCTAATGTTTTGTTGTTTTTTTAACATTGAATACAATTGTTGGTTTTAGCAGTTGTATCAAATTTGCATAACAGAATGACACAAAATTACTTGTAATATTTCTTAAGCTCTGTTTTTGTTTTAATTAGGTTGGAAATTTTGAGTTTTTTCACGTCTTTTTCCACAAATATCAATATCCCATAAGATAAAACATATCCCTTCTCTTGACAATCATTTTAGACAACTTTACAACCTAAACATAGAAAATGTTAGTTCTTTAATGGTCACAATTCATTTCAAATAATAGATATTTATCATAAATATAAGTTATGTTTTTTCCATGATTATCACTCTGAGTAAATTGTGTTTAACTAGATTAAGTAAAGAGATTGTCTCCATGGACTTCACTGAATTTTATTTAGGGGCATCAGAGTAAAATGAAGTTTTAAAATCTCACGTTAAATCCTAATAAATATATGAAAGGTATGAATACTTTTGCAAGAAGTAAAATTTTGCAATAATTACCAGACAAAAGCAAAATCCATATTTGTATGAATGAAGTTGAACAGAGCACTCTTACAATCCACTGCCAGAAAACATCGTATAGTTTTATTATGTCTGATACTGAGTAACACAATCAATAACCTATATGTTGTCAAACCAGTCTTATCATGTTGGCTGTTTTTGTTCTGTGTGTTGATATATATATATATCTATAT
>NW_006800317.1:497766-504027 GCF_000485575.1 Poecilia formosa | reverse complement strand
TATATATAATTTATTCATTTTTTTGTGGGGAGGGGTTGAGGGGGTGATATTGACCAAGTGATTGGCTCCTCTGTTATAATTAGCTGGTTAAACCTGCAGCACAAGTATTTTCAGAAGTTTAGAAGCCTTTTGATGGATGATGTTCATTTTCACTTTCTGTGTCTTGGATTGGTGCAGACATCCCACTTTTTTCCAGAGCTATATGTTTTTAAATGAATATGCTGGCATGCCAAAGCTTGGCTCAAAGATGGATGAGAAGTGCTCTACCTCTACTGGCAGGTCGAACGTGGAAAAACAGAGCAGGAGGGTCGAAGTGCGATGGAGGGAGGGCAGGATGGGGAATTAAAGAGTCTGTGAAAGCAGCCTTATAAGGGAAGAGGAGGGAGCTGAGTGCTGCAGACACCATTCAGACTGCTGACAGAGGCTGATGACAGCAGCAAGAGAAAGAGAGAGCGACCGGAACTGAGGTAAAGACAAAATGTGATGGGAAAAGAACAAAGAAAGAAGGAAAGAAACATAGACAAGTTAGAGGAATAAAACATTTAAAGAATTTTAGCTGGTTTAATGAGAATTGAGCTGTTAAATTCACATTTAAAGAAATATTAACATGATTTTTACTTATTTCATTACTTTGTGTTCCAGACAATCATCTGTTTCACTTGTATCATTTATTCAATCAATTCAATCAGCATTTTCACACAAACATGCACTTAAAATCGGAACACTCCTTAGCTAATCTCACTCTTTTCAACAATTTCTGAAGAGTTTTCTGATTAAATTAAGCAGAGATTTTTATATTTCAGGTTCTTCACAGATAATGTTATTTTTACTGGTTTCTACAATCACTAGGATTTCGGGAAGACTGAATTATACAGCAATCATTTCAGGAATTCATTTCTCTCTTTAAAACAATCACATTAGGCACAAAGCCGTTGAGAGTTACATCACATTTGGTCAGATTTTCTTATGATCTCCATGAAACATTATGGAGATCTGGTCACCGCAGAGAGAATAAAGACACTCAATACGTTTAAACCATCCGTCCGTCTGTCCATCCATCCGTACATCCATCCGTCCAGCGGACGTTTCAGGCGAGAGCCAGGGTCACCCTGGACAGGTCGCCAGTCCATCACAATGTTTAAACCAATTTTTGATTTTTGTACTTTTTGGTCAGTTAAGCAAAACGTACGCTGTAGAACGGCACCAGTCATTCCAAAGCTTCCTTAAACAGTAAAAAAACAAACAGCTTTACTGAAGTCAACCTTAATTTGTGACCTATTCTGCCTAAACAAGAAAAATTAAAAGCCAAGCAGGGATATAAGTGTAAAAACCACACAGCACTGTAATCGTTACTCTTCATTTACTTGACATTCAATGGATTCGTAAAACCATTTGTAAGGACATTTGGGTACAGGAACTTGCAGAATAAATTATCCCTGAGGATTCAGACCCAGAAATGACTGTAGAGCAGTAACCTCTAATCCATAGTCTCACCCAAACACCAACCGTCTTAGTTTAATCATGTCAAGCCCAAAAGTATATCAATACTTTCCTGACAATGCCATCTAATTGGTTGCTGAAAGCGGTTTGCTGATAATGCTGCTCTCAGCAGGTCTTATTGACTCCTCATGCAGCTCATTTTTCCCTCACAGAGCAGAGATACAAACTACAAATGCATATAATCATATCATGCTGCATTTCCTCTTCCAGTAGAAAAACTCAATAAACTAATTCTGATATGCCCGCTGTTATAACAAACAGCATATTGATTTCTTACGTTTTCTTCAGAGATGTATCTCTGATTATCTGTGATCAGTGACGCTCTGGATCTGAGCACGCCTTACACGAACGCGACAGGGCAGCAGAGGAGGTCACGATTAAACCAGATTAGATAATGGATAAATGACTTGACAGGCGACCCCAGGCTCATTTTGTGACCAATGACTTCCTCTGCATGCTCGTTATTTGGTTGGATGAGAACAACGGGTCAGTGTGCTCAGATGGGGTTTAATTATATTCACTGGGGACTCTGTCTCATTTCAAAGACGATCCCATCAGTGGGCTTTTCATCAAAGCTGCTTCTCATTGGCAGCATTTCTGCTTTCTGTTACATTCAACAGTTTGTTTCTTCACATTGATTGTTAGTTTGCTATCAGCCTCTGCATGACTCACGGACAAAGCTCCATTCTTCGCCTCTGTTCTGCACATTTCAGCAAATTAGGACAAAACAGAAAGCACTCAGAGAAAATAAACAGCGACCTCCGGAGCTCAGCCGTCCATTTGGCCTCACCGCAACATGGTACCACCAGGTATTTTAGAAATCAGCCTGGCTGAATTATGATCTGTGAACGGTTTTCTATCCATCACGACAAGATGAGGATGAAATTGGCAGGTGGTGAAGCTAGAAAAGCGTCGGTGGAGATTTACTGAGTGTGTGGTGCTCTTTACCCACACCTGTATATTTATTTGACCTTTTTTAACTTAAAATGCTGCAAAATGTCTAGGTGTCTGCAGCTGTGATTTTTACTTCATCTTCAAACCCATTTTGTTGCCTTTTAGCTAATTGGCTCGTAAATTTGTTGCTGGTGTATCTGCCTTGACCTCAAAAACCAAACTTTTCAGATAAAACTTTGCCAGTTTCTTTCTCAAGTTTCTGGAGTTGCAAATAAAAATAAAGTGTCCTTCATTAAAGCTGTCTGTGTATTCCTTTCTATGATTTACTAATGGTGGCCCAACAAAATGTAAAACCATAAAGGATTTATACTAAAATGGAACTTATGATAAAATGGAAATACTAAACCAAAGTTATGCGGAAGTGGAATATATGCTAAAATATAGGCTATGCTAAAATAAACTTGGTAAGTCACACGTTATGCTAAAATATAATTAATGCTAAATTGTAAGGTACGCCAAAGTCAAATTTATACCAAAACACAAGTTATGGATTATGTTTTAGTATAAAAATACAACTGCCAAACTAAACCAAAAGTATGCTGAAGCGAAATTGATGCAACTTGCTAACTTCTGTTTGGTGTATTTCTCTCTTACCATAACTTCCAGTGTGGCTTTTGCTGCTGTGTTGTGACTTAATGTCCTGGGCTGTTTTTGTTTTGCATTTTGTTGATCGTTCTGGGCCACCATACCTTCTGGACCATTACTAAATCCATAGAGCCTTGAAGCCAAAAAGAATTAAAACTCATGCTTGGTAAGCACATTGGAGCTCTTTTCATTTATATGTTTTTATATTGACATTTCTTTAGCTTTCAGTTTTGAACCATAACTTTATCTTGTATAGACTGTCGAGAAAAGTCGAGCTCATCCCACTTCCCCATGCTGGAGATTTTAGTTTAATAGTAATAATAAATAAAGTTATCTTTAAAACTGATTACACAGGTGACATCAAGACCCAACAATAGAGTCAGACAGTAATAAAATTAATCTGGTTGTGTGTGTTGTTATTGTGTCCTGCTTTAATTCTACTTTTTTCTATTTAATCATAAAAAATCATAGTCAGACAGAAAGAGAGTTATGCAACAGGAAAAGCAGGTTTCCTGGAAAAAGAGGAAGTTTCCAGCCTGCATGTGGTTAAAAATAGTTCAGACTGCTCATTTTGAGCACTAAAGGTTTAAGGAATAAAATCTAAACATTTTGAGTAATTGGATAAAACCCAGAGTAAAATACTTAAATTAATAATGATAACTTATAATTAGGCCAATAATTAATATTGGTTTAACCGGTGGTTGATGTTGGTTTGATTATAAGAATATTTACACTTACTCTTATTCTTATTGAAGTACTTACAGGTGAAAGAAGTAACTGTAACATGGTGTCAAATGATTAGAATAATGAATTATTATTGGTTTCTTTTCAGAAATGTCTGTAATAACACATTATGATTATAAGAGTAACTAATAAGTAATGGTTATTATAATATTATAAGTGAATGCTAAATCAGAGAAACTAAGGGGTTATAAATGTGATTTTGACATTGAACTTGAAATGGTGTAAAGTGTGTAACTGTAACTAAAGGTCACTGATGTTGTGTTGGAGGTAGATGGTAGGTGAAAGGTCAGGGGGAAAGAGGAACTGATGGGAGAGCGGAGGTGTCCAACGCCTTATTGCTAAACTTCAACTTACCTAAGAGAAGGTTAGACACAAGAGGACTGTTGAGCAACTCGGGGACATTAGAACAGACATCAGGTCATGTCCAAAGATGGTGATGGATATGAGATTATCGGTCCAAGCAGTCAGCCAATGAAACAGGCACAGCAACAAAGCTAGCCAATGCAAATGCACTAAAAGGGTGGATAAACCCTATATAAGGTGTCAAGAAAACTGGCATGAACTTGTGAGATCTCTCTAGGTACACGCAGAGAGCAGGGTAAAGGCCTGAGGAATAACAGTGATCTTGTATATTGATTTAAGGATAATTAAAGAAAAGAAATACAAAATGCATATGTGTGTAATAGTTGAAATGATTGATGTTTTGTAACCACAATGTCTGTAATGTATGACTGAAATATATAATCTGTATTCATGATCTGCGGTAACAGTAACAACTTAATTGTTATATATTTTCAATGATTTCAGATTGATTATGCTTTGAGTTGATTGTGTTTCATGGTACATTATAAGAAGACTGTAGAGTTGAGCACAGGAAAGGAACAGAGTGAATTAAGTCACTAGCACTGAGCTGGGCGGTGGCCTCAGAACGATTGCCAAAAAAGGTAATAACTACCAGATGGCCAACAGAAAAAAGAGAAGTATTGCAAAGGAGTTGCAGCAGTCAGACGCAAAAGAGGGAGGTTTGTGTATTACCAAATTCAGGGTGGAACAAGGTTTGGGCAGGACGGTACTTTCCGATGAAATACTCGGGAAGGAGTCATGAGACCTCTCCCATACACAACTGTGGGCCAAGAGGGTTTAAAAGCCAGCGAGCTGGGGAAGAAACTGTTCTTAGTCCGCGGCGCTGAAGGAGAATCAACAAGAGGACGCAGGCGAAAGATCAGCGGAGGACCACACCCTGGGTCCAGGGGAAAAGTTGAGACTTCTCGCCGCAAAGAAGGACAAGATCCGTCAGCCCCAGCCCTGGCCCCTGAATCCGACCGTCTCCTCTGCCTCCACCCTACGATCCCTGCAGCGGACTTGGGGAAAAGACAAAGGTCACTAAGTGATGAAGATTCTGTTCGTCTAAAAGAAATGGAACGGATTGACTTTGTTGCTTTTCTGAAAGAGGACTTTGCCCCGCCAGGACAGAGACTCTGACCAAGGACGTTTAAAGGTTTCAGCTGCCAAGATCGACTAACAACGGGTGTGAGTTCCCCTGCCCCTAAAGCCTCGCTCAGTGAGATTAGAGACACAGGTTAGGGATTAGAAAGAAGATAGGGTATGGTTAATTTTATGATTCGAGATTATTACTAGTTACAATTTTATAATTTCTTTTACTAAATCTGCTTGTCATTTACCCCTGCTAAAGCTTGCTTAATAAAATATAATAAAAATAAAAATAGAAGTTGTGGACATTGAATTCAATTATGTCACCGATTATTGAGGGTTCTCCTGGTTTAAGTAAAACCCACATGCATGATTCTAGAAATTTGGGGGCTTCGCAGTTTCCTTTGGTGAGTAAAAATAATGGCCCTGGGACTTATATCTAAGTCACTAAATCCAATCTAGCCGATAACAAGTGCACGTTATTTTCAGGAGGAAAGCTACCGTTAACAGGAGTGGTTGTTGAAACTACGCGGCAGTGAGTGCTACTCTGTCGACTGTTTCTCAACTGAAAAGGGCCGTAACTTCTGGATCTGAAGGTAGTTAGAGCTAGACGAGTTTTCTCCGCCGCCGGTTTAAACAGAATTTCTCTAGTAAGCCTACGATAGGGTAAGACCCAGGTTTCAGGGATTTTCCGGACCTGTTAGACAGAGAACTGGTCAGTAGTCAGTTGGTGGTGAGGTTAGGGCGTGGCTGGCTATTGCAGAATAACGAACATGGCGTCCCTGGGTGGGCCCCCGCCCCTTGAGAAGAGGTGGGCCCATTTCAAATGAGTAGGAAGGACCTACGTTAACCAAGTCAGTAAAAACAGAGGCGAATATCTGAATAGCTCACTTGGGAGGCTAGCTCTTAAGGAAAAGAGTTAGTGGTGGCTGATCCGGCTGTCAGTCACAACCCTCGCAGTAACTGTATGGCATGCAGTGGAGGGAAGGCTTCAGCTGGGGATAATCTAGAGTTTCCAGAAGTGAAGCCAGTAGCCAATAGCCTAAA
>NW_006800317.1:496087-497308 GCF_000485575.1 Poecilia formosa | reverse complement strand
GACAGTATAGTGAAGACGGCGACACTAGCCGCCGGTATAGACGGGGTCCTGGTAAACCCAGAGGTCCGCGGAACGCCCCGTTATGCCGAATGTACTGAAGCCTTACAGAGACTCGCAGCTTACAGAATAGATCAAGAGAAAAAACGGGAGCTGGACCTGGAAGAGTCGGACATGTCTGAACCTCCTACCCAGAGGGCCAGCCGTGACCAGTCGCCGCTGAGAAAGCCAGCATCAGGGGACCTAATAGACCTGACAAAAGATGACGATGAGGAAGACCAAGAACAACTGGGCCCTTCAAGGGACCGACCAGGACCCTCCAAGCTGTCAAGACAAGGGGTCGAGGGTAGGACGTTTGCCTTCGACCTCGATGAAGGACAATGGGCGGAGGCAGCGAAAGAATGGTCTCCGCGACGGGACTGGAGGGGTGAGTTCCAGCCACAAGCATATAGCACGGAGAGGAAGCCAGCGGCTCCCCTACGACAGCAGTCTGGAAGCAGTTCGGATGACGAGAGAGGTGATACAGATGAAGAGAGAGGAACAACCGACAGCCCCAGGAAGAAGCTTCAGAAATCAAACGCCCGGAAAATGCCCCGAGAACTGGCCCCATTACCCAAGGAAATCATCAGCGTCAGGCTGCAGAAGGGGCTTCAAGTGCATCGCTACATCGGAGAGCCGTGGGACATCGAAGGTGACGGACTGATCGCGTTCACCAACGATAAATACAAGATCCACAACCGACAGTTCAGAATAGACCTCAAACATCGAGCGGGAGAAAACTACCAGCGAGACCAACGCCTTCTGAGAACTACAGGCAGCGCCGTAACCAAGGGGGAAATAGTCACGATAAATGGCTACAACCTGACTTACGGTGTGGTGGTCTTGGTCCCAATAACTACCAGATGGCCAACAGAAAAGTGCAAAAGAGGAATCTTTGGTTGGATCCTTCAGGCAGCTTCGAGCCAAGATCGAGATGGACAAAGAACTCTGCAGCTGAAGAAGAGCAGGAGCCACAGAGCCGAAGACTGTTCTGCACATGGGGACCAACCCGTTAGCCCCGCAACATGTGGCTTCAAATTGCACTTCTCTCATCAGCTGGGTTCGAGACCCCAAAGACAAAGCCAAAGACAAAGACCAAGGCAAAGATGAAAATAAAGACAAAGACCAAGGCAAAGATGAAGATAAAGACAAAGAACAAAGGCAAAGAGGAAGAACTGGTGTGTT
>NW_006800317.1:491137-495149 GCF_000485575.1 Poecilia formosa | reverse complement strand
AGACGGAGAGCTGGGAGCAACATCTCCCTCCTCTCAGAAGGGGAAGTAGAGAGAGAGAGAAGGGGGGAGGGGGTGTTGTGCAACAACAAGACATAAAGCACTGTTGGCTAGGGGACAAAGACTGAGCTTAGAGGCAACAGAAAACACTGGGAACTTTAGGCTGTAAGGCATCATGGCCTCTGACAAAGCATGATGACCCTTGAACTTTAACTCAACAATATAATGAGTTAAAAGAACCTGATAGGACTGGATCATACAAGTCAAAGTCAAATCTCCTGCTTCAATCTATGAAGGATAAAACCCATTGGCTGCCTGTTCACATAATGAATGAAGACAGTTCCACAAAGGTTTAACATAATCTCTTAATTTTACCTCTATATTTATTTTGACGGGAAGTAATATTTATGTTTAGGAGTGGTCCAGTCAGAGCTAAAACCTGAATCCAACAGAATATCTGTTGGAATGTGAATACTGGAATGACAGTGAGGAGGCTGCCAGCCTTTAAGACGTCCTGAAGAAACAAAATCCTCGTGGAAACATGAACAATTCTGATCAGTGGTTATATGAAGGGTTTGATTGGTGTAAAGCCAGTAAAACTTTTTGAAAGGTAAAAATTACTTTTAATGACATAAAAACTTTTTTTAATCATGCTCATTTTCCACTGTATATTTGGAGAGTCACCAGTCTCAATTACTGGCAAAAACAAACATCCAAAAGAAGATCATGTTTATTCGAAACCAACCAGGAGTATGAATTATTCTGGGCTTAGCTGGCAAGAAAACGCTGGAAGTTGTGACAGAACACTTGGTGAGACTCACATCCCTTATCTTCAAACACATAAACGTCTGCTGCTTCATTCAAATGATTTGGTTGTTTTAACAAATATTACAGTTTTTGTTCTTGTGATAACGTTTGCATAGTGTTTGTGCTAACTGGTAATGAAAAAAACATCTATTGAATAAATTAAAAGAGCTTCCTCATTCAAAAATCTGACAGGCTCATAAAAAATGTATTTGACTTGAATGTTTACCTGTGATGTTTTCCATTTAAATGATTGGCTTAGCAATAAAGTCCCTGTTGACGCTTGTCTGGCTTAGACATTATCTCTGGTTAAAGCCTCCGGGTAACTGGAAGTCGCCTGTTTTGACTGACACTTCGATTTCAGCTGGAATACAGCGAAAGTTTGTTCATCCTCTTTGCTAAATCCAGCCTGTTATCTAAATCCACTCAGTGTTTTCTTTATGATTGAGAAGGGATAGCGAAGCGTGTGAGAGCTTACAAGTGAATGGAAATTTGGACACTTATGTGTGTTTCTTTCCTGAAGGTGTGTGTGTGTGTGTGTCCTCTCAAACCTGTGTTAGCTCACCTCATATAAATGTTTATATGCAGGGTGTTGTTTATGGAGATTCATTAGCAGCAGAGTTCACATATGACAGCAGCATGTATTATGGGCTAATACCGAAAAAAGCAATGACACACCCTTACAAAAAAATCCCGTGAAAGTCACATGTGATCACATAAATTTTGACATATAAATGATGTGTGAATGATGTGATTCACATGTGAAAGCACACCTATACATGTGATTTTGGAACGTTTCATGGTAAAATCACATGTGATTCACACATTTCCACGTGATCATCACATGTGGAAATGTGTGAATCATTTCCACATGTGATAGTTTTCTCAGAAGATAGATACAAACTCATGAAGGAGCAGACAGACTAGGTTAGAGTCCCAGGCCAATTAATTATAAAGTGCTTGGTGCAGGTCACGGGCTGGTAAAAGTCAGATCAGAGTGGGGACAAAATTGTTCATTGGCTGCAAAGAGCCTCCTACCAGCCTTGCAGGAGAAGCAGAAGTCTTCGCACACCAAACAGTGCAATCTTTCTTGGGCTGTAGGCCTGGACTTTCAGCTCACCATCAAAACCTGGCAAGATCTGCAGTTTATATCTCACACAAACGGGTTTTTTCATTTCATCTCGGCTCATAGTAGTTGGCTCCTGCAGCTCTGTTCCTCCAGATGCATCCAAATCTTTCGTACTTTCGTGCTCCAGCTAATATACCTAACAGATAGGCTGCGGTAGCACATGTGACCCTGATACTGAACAGCGATTGGCTGTTCAGTAGTCTCGCGAGAATCACTGATTTCATATTAGAATTATCGCGAGATTTGATATATAGATGAGATAGAGTGGAAAAACCAGAGAATGAGGGAATGGAAGTTAAAATTTACACCCGGGTAACACACATGTGATTCCCATTTGTTACACACATTTCCACATGTGGAAATATGTGACCCCATGTGAATTTCATGGATTTTTTTGTAAGGGAATGTAGATATTTATCAGCATTCCCTGTATGCTTGCCTTTGTATTAAAGTGTAAATGGACCTTCTTCTCCTCCTTTAATGTATTTTGTTAAAAAATGAAGGACATATGGAAGACCAACACTAACATATTTAAAAGTGGACAAAATATATAAATGATCTCATAAAAAAATGCACACATACATATGTGTGAGTATATATATATATATATATATATATATATCTATATATATATATATATATACGTGTGTGTGTGTGTGTGTCTTGGATTTTGTTTTGTACTATTATGTCCTTGGTATTTCACTGAAAATTTTATTTTATTTTTTCATCAAACTTAATTGTATTTATGCTGTCATTTAAATATCTATGATGTAATTATTGTGAAGCACTTTGGTCAGTTAAATAAATAAACTTTAGTGCACTTTTAATTTGTCTAGTCAAGTTAGTTTGTATTTTTTGCTAGGCCTTCCTGTTTTAATTCTATCTTTATTTGTTTGTGTTTTGCATAAAATAGGTCATGTTTGTATTGTTATCTGCTTTAGGACAACTGACGAAAATGATCTTTTGTGCCATTTCTGTCATATTTACATTAATTTTTATTTCTGACATGTTGCCTAATATGCATTGTCCAATTTCTGATCAATTAAAAATGATTTCAATGTTAGAAAAAATAAAAATGGAATTACATTACAGATTGGTGTCAGTGTTTACTTGTCAGATTTATTCTATTTTTCACATATAAAATTTCAAAAATATGAAATGTGAATACATATGTTGCACATTCATAAAATATACCTTAAATGTATAACAATAATAACACATTCAAGTAATTAAAAATATTAATAAATGTAATATGGGTATGACAGGCAATCTAATGATATTGACATGTGAAAAAAATTATATGGTGCACATGTGAGAATTCTGAGATCACAAGATGTAAGGAACTTTGAACACATGAACAAAATACTTGACTACAGCTGAAGCAAAGCGGAACCGATCGCTCAAACACATCTCCATCGGATCCGTCCTGCACAGTTCGGGTGTCTGAAAGGTCTCTGCAGCAGAACATTGCCTGACGGTCACATCGCTATAGTAAAGATGAACCGGTTGTAATTGAGCTTGATTAAAACGGCAGGGTGTTGGATGCAGGTAGAATGTGACCATGGGACAAACTGATTACATCCAGCAGAGCATTGCTAATAGACCTCGAGTGATCAATACAGATTGATCATCATAGATGAATCAATCCATAATAGAACTGTAACTGGCTCTACTGAGGCACTGTAGGCTGTCAACTTTCTGTAGTGAATTGAGTTTCTCTGTGTTTATTATTGGTTCTGTTTCTGTGAATCTCTGTGCTGTCCTGTATTGATTGTTCCCAGGTGTCTCTTGTCCCGTGATTACCCCCTGTGTATTTAATGTCACTCACTGTCTCTGTCTCTTGTCGGATCCTTGTTGTACATCCTTGTTGTAGTCTGTCATTTAATTGTATGTCGTCACAGTTGAACTGTAAAGTCCTGTGTTGGCTTCAGCTCTTGAGTTTCAGTCATAAGTCAGTTGCTACCAGTGTTAGTGTTAGCTTCCGCTCACTGTGCTGCCTGCTCATTGGACTAGGGCTGTTGTAAACGAATATTTTAGTAATCGAGTAATCTATCGATTATTCTTACGATTAATCGAGTAATC
>NW_006800317.1:479221-490350 GCF_000485575.1 Poecilia formosa | reverse complement strand
GTGTATTTAATGTCACTCGCTGTCTCTGTCTCTTGTCGGATCCTTGTTGTACATCCTTGTTGAAGTCTGACATTTAGTTGTATGTCGTCACAGTTGAACTGTAAAGTCCTGTGTTGGCTTCAGCTCTTGAGTTTCAGTCATAAGTCAGTTGCTACCAGTGTTAGCGTTAGCTTCCGCTCACTGTGCTGCCTGCTCATTGGATTGTTGGGCTGTTTCTTTATCATTAAATCATCATCTTCATCTCTAATCTGGGCCTGCAGCATTCTTTCTCACCACAACCAGCTACAATTCATGACACTTTCTCCAATTAACGGCGTTTGTGTTGCACCAAACGAATTTCCTAGAACCATGCTAGCAGTAGCAGTGGCGGCCATCTTCAGGGAAGCTTTTTTTTAGCCACGCCAGCTCAAAACTGTGACAGATTTGTGGTTTTCGACTTTTAATCCCATAGTTCCAAGTTTTTTCCACACAGAATCCACATAATACCATCAAAAGTTAGCAACACAAATGAGCCAATGGAGATGAAAAATGTTGTCCAGACAACTGGTGATAAATTTGTACTTACCAATGAGCAACTAATACAAGCATTAGCTGATAGCTACCTGTAGCATCCACTGTAACCCTAACCCTCCACCTGTAGCAGTGGAGGCTACTGAAACTAATGCACAACTGAAACTAATCAACCACTTCGAGTCACAGAACCCCATGGAGAAGCCTCAAACATTTGCTTGACAAAAAAGTCCCACAAGAAAAAGATAACTACACAGAACATATGAGATTAAACAGTCCTGCCACAGCAACATTTAGGACCTGAGATTAATATATTTCAGGCCATCTTCCATTTTATTTGATGAATTTAAGACACTTTAAATTTCATAAACATGAATTTAACACTTTTTAGGAAATGAGGTTCAGAATCAGTGCTTGATGGTGTCATTCAGGACATGTTACTGTGGAATACTGTCTCTGCTAAAAGACAGTCATCAGACTGTCAACAAACAGTCTTCAGTCAGAGGGTCCTTCAAATTTGTTGCCAGACTGACTGCTACCAGATATTACCCATGCCAACAAAATCACCATCCATGACTCTGAAGATACTTTAGTTGGATGATTTGCAACATTTTATTTCCCTTTGGCATAAATAAAGCATTTTTTAATTGAATTAAATTGAATTTAATAGTTTTAGGCACTGTATACCGTCAGCCATTTTTGGACTATCTGCATTTTAAAAGAGGGAATTAGATTAAATATTTGCAGCAGGGACAACGCGCAACTGAAACTAATCATTTTTTACTGTGTCAGGGTATAAATTATGTAAAAATATGTGGTTTAAATCTGAAAAAAGAAGGCCTGTATGTATGCAGTTCTTCTCCAATTGGGGGAATAATAATAAAAAAAGAATAAAATGCATGTTAGTTAAAACACAAACAAGCACAGCACATTAATTATGGGTACACAGACACAGTTTCTTGAAAAGTAGGTCTTGCAAATAAAATATCATTTGTGTTTTCTCGTTCTTGCTGAGCTCCGGGTGTTGTTCTGTACACTGTGTTTTCTTTGTTCTGAGAAACTTGCTACAAATGAGGCTGAGGGTTGTTTCAGTGCGTCTGTCAGGCTGGGGAGTAGCAGAGAGCTGCAGTGTGCCTGGAGTCATGTTCAGGAGATAAACACAGGACATTAGCTTCAGGCTAGATGGGCCCCCGGGGCAACATGAACTAATCCGCTGTAATAGACCGAGCCCATTCACTCATTACGGCCGGGGCATCCAGCGGCGGTCACTTCCTCTTTCATTCAGCCAATCAGTGATGCTCACTTTGAGTTTAACAGAGTAGGAGGGGGTGAAACAGTAACCCCTATGGCAAGGATTACACATCAGTGCAGTCCTCTGGTTACACTTAAATAACTGGACCTTGACTAGAAAACTAAGAGATCTGTTGTGAAGTTTTTATCAGGGAAGAAACTTTACCTTGTTATAAGTCAGGGTCCTTCCTTTTGATTTAGGAAACATAAGTGCAAGAATTAGAAATGATTCTTTATATAATCTGATTTGGGAAAATTAAGTACAACATAAAGCCTTCTTGAAGTATTCATCGCTTTTGAAATATTGTACTTGAGTGGATTTTATCTGGAATTTCTGTGGCAAACCAAGACAAAGAGGATCATATCTGAGGACCGGAAGGAAACGGAAACAGTGAACCAAAGATTTTGTAACCACCCATGAAACAGATAAAACTTTAAAATACTTAAATCCTTTCTAAAAATGCTTATAAAACTGTCTATTTTAATAGCTGAAGCACCTTTATACTTTAATACACACAGTGGAAGTCGTCTTAGCGCTAGAGCAGAAGCTAACACAGTCTGTATCTATTGGGGGTTCCATAGGGTTAAGGAAAATGGATGGAGCTCTTGGCTTGGCTGCAAACACAAGCCAATACCGTGTCAAGTAGCAATTTCATCTGAGAGCAGCAGGAATACTTAAAAAATGACAGTGACGAACATTAAAGCACAGCTATAATATCCTAACGTAGGAACAAACTGCAATATATGCAAGGTTATTTTTTTTGTGAGTGCTGCAGTGACCGTAAATGCACAAACTGCGACTGGCAATACTTCCCCCGGAAGGAGAGCGTCTGAACATCTCCACATGCATCACGGCAGCGAGCCCAGAGCGCTCTGATAAACCTGCAACAGCCTGATTACCTGCCCACAACAAATTCCTCTATGGTCCGAGGACAGTTTCCAGATTTGTATTCATCAACACACTTTTTCCCCCTCCCAGAGTCAATCTCCCCAGTCCGCACTAATCAGAATCTTCAGAACAGCGCTGGAGACTATTAAGCAAAGACTCAGCGCAGCAGAGCTGCTCCATTTCCGAGAGCACGCCTGGTGAGGCAACGATGGAGCCATCACCTCTGCCGGCTGTTAATTCACTCCCTTTCACGCTGCCGCTACTTGTCTTCCTCTAAGTCTCTGTTTCGGTTTTTCTTCCTGTCTTTCTCTTGCTAACTTCTCCTCAGCAGTTTGCTCCTCGATTCTCTTGAACTTTCCCTGAGTCAAGTCGTTCTATGATATTTAATCTGGATTTCTCTCCCTCTCTGCTCAGAGTTTGTGGCTGTATTAATCAGGGACACATGGAGCCGCTCCAGAAGCTCTGGGCCCATTACTGAAGCAATTAATAATTGATCAAGTTACCCCAACCCACAGACACAAGATGGTGTAGCTACAGATAAACAGGGTGTATGGAGCTTTGTCAGCGCCGCAGTGCTGCCTTTTAACCCAGCAGCTGTCAGGTGTAGCGCCGACATAAATGGCAACAAAAGTGACAGTCAAGAAAGTCACAGAAAACTGTCACTTTTTTCATCACAAGAACATTCCAATGTGCAACACCAGAAAGCTTTCAGTGTCATTCAGTTTTACTTTTTGGGAAAGAAAAGCAATTCTAAAGAGTGAGATGTCAGTTCTAGTTTAAAATATCAGACTGTCTCCAGGGTTAGTCATAAGACTACTTGGTTTAGGACATTAATGTGCTTTGCTGCTCTGCAGAGGATTTTAAAAGTGAAGAAGAAAAAAAAAACAAGCTAATTTACAGATGAAACTGTTGGTTACGTATTGTAACCCCATATTCTATGAGTATAGGCGCAACCCTTTAAGGCTATCGCTAGTGGGTTTATCCCTCGTACGCAGCGCAGCACTGAAAAAAGCTTAGTCCATGCCCACCTACTGGGTGGGCCCCACCCTGGTCTGTATAAATAACGGTCAGACCGGACAAACGGCTCCCTAACAGCCTTCTTCTTCAGCTATTCAGGAACCAGTGAGGCACACAGCTTAAAGGGCTGCGCCTATACTCATAGAATCTGGGGTCACAACACGTAACCAACGTTCTATTTCGTATAGGCTTCGCCCTTTAAGGCTGTCGCTAGTGGGTTAATGGCAAAGCAGGATATAGTCTATGCCTCACTGGACCACCACCATGAAGCATCTGTTCGCATATAACAAAAAACAGTCTCAGCCTAGAGTGCGTAATTACCTCCGATACAGCAGAAGACCAGAGAGGAGAATAACATCTGGTCAGAAAGGTTGAGACAAACAGACCTGCTGCTGTGAACACGAACAACGAACGTTACAAACTATAACAGTGTAACAATGAACAGAACAGGTAACTTATTATACAGCACTATTTACAACCATGTTGTTCTCAAATGCTTTGTAAATAAACGTGATTAAAAAAAATATTCTGTCAGATCTAGATCTCTGAGGACAGAATGGGTCATAGAATGTGGACACATCACACAGGTAAAACCGAATAAATGAGCACGGAGATGACCAGAAGCTGCCGTGCAAATGTCCTCCACAGACATTCCTCCACGCAGAACTCTGACGCCCACTTTCTGCATTTTGTTACAAATGTGCGCAAACCTCCACGGATGAAATTCCTCTGGTGGAGTGAGCTCTAAGATTCTCTGGAGGATCCAATCCAGAAGAAGTGTAAAAGCCCTTGAGATGGCCTCACACAACCAGTGAGACAGACCCTGAGCAGACAGAGGACGCCCCACAGAGTTATCTCTGTAATGCATGAACAGACCCTGAGAACGACGCAGTGCAGACTTGTGCGTCACATAACAAGAGAGTGCGTGCACAGAACAGAGAAGATGAGATGCAGCTTTTCCTCAGAGTTATGTGGAGAAAGGTAAAAACCCTCCAAAGATATCTCCCTTGATCTGAACGAGCTTGTGATCCTTTTATGAGTAAAAGCAGGATTGGGACGCAGCACAGCTGAGCTGCTGTTGGCTCATATTCCGAGACAAGAGGGAACAACAGAGAGCGTATAAATCTCTCACTCTCTTTGCAGACGTAAGGGCCAACAGCAGAGCAGTTTTAAAAGACAGGAACTAAAGAAGAGCCTGATCTAAAGGCTCAAATGAAGCTTCAACCAGGAACCAGGAACAGGGTCATATCCCACGGAGGGGCACCTCTCAGAAACCGCTTCATCAGCGGGTAGTTGAAGACCGTTCTGTCACCAAAACCCTCATGTCAGGAGGAAATAGCTGCAGCATACGTTTTAATGGTGCTGAAAGCTAAATTTCTGTCCATCAGCTGATGGAGAAATGACAGCACACAGCCTAAAGAACATGAATTGGGCTTCACGGCCTCTCCTGCACATCAGCATTGAAATGCTGACCATTTTGAAGCATATAACGCTGTGGCAGAAGCGGCTTATGCGTCGTGAATGGTGCGCACAGTATCCTGAGTGAGACTGAGCCTCTCTAGATGCTCCCGTTCAGCCGCCAGACCCAAAGACGCTGGCCTATTTCTGGGTGGTTCCTGACCGCTCCCCTGGCCTGGGAGAGCGCATCCTCTCTCCATGGCATCTTCGACTTGACACCAGCTGCTGCAGACTGGGAAACCACGCTTCGTTCTTGCGCTCTGGTGCATTACTGATTACTGACAGCTGTTCCTCCCAAACTCGGTCCAGGAGACGTGGAATCAATGGAACTGGGGGAAACGCATAAAGGAGCATTTTTAGCTACGGTGTGTCAGTGAAGGCTTCCATCCCTAATGGTGGGTGCTCCTGTGGGCTCCGTGAGAACCACATCTGGCACTGCGGGTTCTCCTGCGTGGCGAACAGGTCCACTGCCGCTCTGCCGAATCTGCTCCATATTTGAGACTCGAGATGGAGACTCCAGTCCCCATGGAGAGGACAGCCCCTGGACCTGATGTCCACTCCTCTGTTCATGACGCAGGGGATGTACACCGCTCTGATCGAGAGCAGGTTTACGCGTGCCCAGCACAGCAGCTGTCTGGCGATGTTTAACAGCTGAGTGGAGCACACGCCTCCTGGCGATTTATGTAGGCTGCTGCCACTCTGTTGTCCGTGTGGATCAGAACATGCTGACCTTTCAGCAGAGGAGCAAAGTGCTGAGTCACCTTCAGCACCGAGGAGGTCCAGCGCATTTATATAAATAGCCATGTGATCTGGCCACTGTGCTCCAAACACCTGAGACAGACACGTTCCTCCCCATCCCGACAGGGATGCATCTGTGAACCCCCTCAGTCAGAATGCTGGGACTTCCCCAGTGGTTCAGATTGGCTCTCACTGAAGGAGGAACAGAGATCATACCCCTCTTCTGGCGCACAGGATCTATGTGCAGGTGAGTGAACCATCTCTGAAGGTGTCTCATGTGCAACAAACCCAGTGGAATCACTAAGTGAGCCGCTGACATTCCCAGCAGCCGCATGACTGACAGAGCGGTCACTATGCTGTGAGGCCTGACACGGCGGAGCTACGCTGACAGAGCCTCGATTCTCGGCTGTGCCAATCGGGTTCTCATCATAACTGAGTTCAGCTCCACTCCCAGATAAGATCATCTGAGTTGGAAAAACCAAACTCTTTTCCCAGTTGCTTCTGGGTCTGAATGGCGGCTTCGTCTTTGGACCGAGCCAGTAAAAGCAGGTCGTCCAGATAGAAGAGGACTCTCATCCCTGCCATGTGCAGTGGCTGCAGTGCTGTTTCCACACATTTGGAAAACGTGTGCGGGGCGAGAGAGTAACCGAACGGCAGACGGTTGTACTGATACTGGGTCCCCTGGAAGGAGAAACGCAGATACTTCCGGTGTGTCAGGATGATGGGGATGTGGAAGGAGGTGAACCAGACGTCCTGGTGAATGTTTTCCAGCACTTCTCTGTTCGTTAGCATGTGGAATGACCTCTCCACGATCGAGCTGTTGAACAGGAACAGATTGAGAAAGAATCTCACTCCTCCTGTTTTTGGGGACCAGAAAATAGCTGGAATAAAACCCCATATTTTCCTCGCCCTGGGGAATCGTGGAAATTACACCTTTCGCCACAATTTCCTGCATCTCTGACATGAGAGCGGAGTTGGTAGAAGCATCTCCAAGGTGGAGGCCTGCCTCCAAACTGCAGTGTGTAACCCCTGCTGATTAGCCAATCCATCCACCTGTCCAGGGAACATGCGTGCCGCCACTCTGAATAATGTTCTGAAAGCGGGCATGCATTCATGTGTGGTGCTGTTGTTCGCATGAACTCCAACCAAGTCAGAGCGCCTACCACCGTCCCCTGCCTCGGACATTCTCCGGGGGGGAAACTACGGGGGACCAGAAAGGGCTGGTTGTTAGCCTCCATGCCGCATGATGCGACCATGTCCATGTCAGGCCGAGTGCGAACCCGCATGCTTCCTGAAGGGTGGTCAGGGTGCTTAAGATGCCGTTTTGGTGCGGACCGCTGCTGGACAGATGACAAACAGTCGCCACTCACAAGGTGAGATGATTGCGAAGCTGCAGCCGGAATCACAGTAGGCTTTGACTGTTCACAGAACGCGCTCTTGGATTCAGACTGCCCAGAAGAGACAGACTTATCCACTGAGACAGAAAATCCTGCGTAGAAACCACGGAGGTGCAGTGCCTCCTAAACAGCTGCTAGAGGCCGCCGGCTTGCTGTGTGTGGGGAATGTGTGCGAGGAAGCTGCTGTGAGATCAGCTGATCTGACAGCTGGAACATGCAAGGATTTTGCTCTCAGCGATATGTTTGTGTTTTATTTCAAAACATTTCACATTATCACACACATTCGCCCCAGCTAGTCATTTCCTAGTTTGCCTTCTCCTGGTCCCTGTGGCTGGCCGGTCCCGGATAGTTCAGGCTGACATCCTCTGGGGAGACACTGGGTCGCTGGCTGTCGCACTGGGAAGAACTGTCGAGAGGTGGAGGAGGGTGGCGGAACAGGAAGAGGCTGGAGTCTCTGGTGTTAGCGGCAGCCACGTCGGTCCCTCCAGCGGCCAGAGGTGCAGGGGACAGTTGCGGCCCTATCAGACGGAGGACGGACTCCGAAACCTCCTGGGTCTTCTTAGACTCCGATAGGAGAGACTGGAAATTGGCACCTAACTGCGCATCAGGGGTGATGAGGCCATAATTAGCAGGTCCTTGTGGAGCTTCTTGGACATAGATGGCAAGAGGTGGAGTCAGGTGGTCCTCTGGATCAAGGTGGCCCAGGCAGCTATCCGTGAGGAACAAACCGCTGAGGTGGTGCACAGATTGAGTATAGCATCAGCCACCTTACAGAGAGAGCCCTTCAGCACCACTGGTAAGGCAGCTTCCTCCACCTTCTTGGAGATGACATATGCCAACAAAGTGGCATTATTGGTGGCAGCCGTAATCTGATAGGCACACTGGTGGGCCCGGTCAGAGAACCTGGTAATCAGCTGATCGTGCTTAGAAGGGGGCACAGGCCGCTGGACTAATCCTGACGTCCTGGCCCCAAACACGCCAGTGAGGCCCTGATCCAGAGGAGGAACAGAGGGAAAACTCCACTCCGCAAACCCCTCCAGTACATAACTGAGGCCAGATGGGGTCCGGACAGCGACTCGGGGCTGAGCCAAACCGTCCTGCCAGATCAATTGAATATGACGGGGGAGGTTGGGGGATGGGAAGCCCATTAGCGCTAGCCGCCTCCTCAATCAAGCTAGGTAGCTAGAGGAGGAGCGAGCCCACAGCTAGGAGCGAGGTTGAGTTGGACATAAGGAGCCCGGGGTTGGGTCCACTCAGCCGATTCTCGTCCACCGCGGTGCTTCCCATCTGGGAAGCAACATCCGAACCGCTGCTGCTCCTGCTGTCATCCTAGTCGTTGTCGTCCTCTCTGCAAGCGGAATCATCCGACTCCCGCTCAGCGTAGCTAGCATCCCGCTTAACGTAGCTAACATCTCCCCACGTGCAGCGACCAGACTGGGTGGGTCCGGTGCCCCGGCTAGCACTAGCCTTCAAAAAGTCTAGCCTCCGCCTCCTCGAGGTCAGCGTGCTGGGGGCACAGGCATCCCTCACAGATCCAGTGCCTGTCAAGGACATGGTGTACCCCGTCTGACAAGATGGGCGCAAACGGATGTTCGCTCTTAACACAGCGAACGGCAGAGCAGAGGCTCCCTCTTTTTCTTACGCTGAAGAAAAAGAGGGAGCCGTTTGTCCGGTCTGACCATTTATACAGACCACCCCAGAGTTTTTCAGTGCTGCGTTGCGCACAAGGGATAAACCCACTGGCGATAGCCTTAAAGGGCGAAGCATATACGAAATAGAACAGGAGTTTACATACACCAAATAAAAGACATATGGGAATGTTTTTTTTTTCCTTACTGTCTGAAGTTAATTCAAATGTAACACCTGCTGTTTTAGATCAGTTAGAATTACCAAAATTATTTGTTTTTGTTTAATGCTAGAAAACATAGCGACATTTAGCTAAAAATGAATGAGCGGAGTTTGATCCTCCCATAGTTCTAAGAGTGGTCGCTTAGAACTATCCCACCAGAGCTTTTTACCATGTGTGGTTCTGGCGGGTCATCGATTTATGAGCTTCTTGGATGTTTTCCAAACTGGAGAGCTGACGGTCACCTGTTGGCTGACATCTGAGTGTCGCGCTAAGTCTGTGAGTTAAACAATTTAATCTAGTTGAAATGTTTCCCGAAAGAGTAGAAATTAAGAAAACATTGCTGCTTCACCTTCTCCTCATCTTGACGTTTGACACCATCTGAACCTGCGATCAATGTCCTCCTCTTTCCGTGGATTACACAAGTAGGCTTTGCTTTCATGTCTTTATTAATTTGAATGCTTTGCAAAAAAACAAACAAAAAAAAAAACAATCTGATCTGTTGAACCTTTATTATTTTGACATCTGCTGATTTCAGACAAGTGACCCCTCAGCTTTTCGCCACAAAAAAAGCTAATAAACCAGCGACGTCACCAGAACCAGAAGCTCAGGAGGGATCTTAGAACTATTGGAGGATCAAACTCCCCTCATTCATTTTTAGCTTACAGAAAAAATAAATAAAAGTAAACTGACCAATAAGATTTAAGCTTTGGCGTGCCCACCCCCAAAGACTCACACTGATGTGCGTTACGTACAAGATGTTTTGACACAAAAGATCTTACGTTCTCCACAATTTTGTTAATAGTAAAAAGGTTTGAATAATAAAAAATACAATAACTATTTTTTTTTTTTATTTGAAGGAAAATCTCAAGGCACTCACTGTCATGAAGCGGTGTGGTGACGGTGAAGATGAACGCTGAGACCCAGGTAAAGTGATGATGATGAAGATTTTAATAATAAAGCTCACAGTCCAAAAACAGGCAGCACGGCAGAGAGACAGGCACACAGCCAAATACCGGTAGCAACTGAATAAACCTTCTGCTCTGCCCTCTGTATTAAAGTGTTCCGCCATGTTTAGAACTACAGAGTCTTTGTAGTCCAAACCAGCAGCTGTGCCTTCCTCTGTATTCTGTTGCTATAGCGATTAAACCTCTGTAACTGCTGTGTGTGTCAGAGACTATCTAACTTTATGAGACACCCAGTCAGTTTTAATGAAAAAAGCAGTCCGAACAACTGCTTCCCGTTCAGGATCCGTAAGGCCGATCCAAAAACCGTTTGAAGCATAGGAGAGGGCTATTTGTCGTCTCATTTAGTACCGCAATTCATATCTGTAGCTCATTCACAGTAATTGCAGTGATGAGAGAAATATGGTGTGTGCTGAGCTCAGAAATTTTTCAGAAAAGTCTGAAAATGAATGGTGGAGTGCCTGAAGGTACCCTGTCACTTGATTTTGCTCTGAAGCACCTTGACAGAAAACCGTCAGTCCTAGAGAAATTTCGAAAACATTTTACCGGAGCAGGCATGCGTATCAATGTCATGCCCGACTTTCATACCGATAGACCAATTTTTGCACCAATGAGAGCGATTTCAAAATTATTTTGGGGTCAAAAATCCACTCTTTTTCTCACTCTAAATAAGCGGCAGTTGGTGTCAGTTACACTCTAAGATTCATCGAAGATTGGCAGTTGGAAATTTTGCTCGTTTTTCGCTTTTTATGTCGCCATCGTAAATCCGATCCCCAATAAAAATAAT
This sequence comes from Poecilia formosa, assembly GCF_000485575.1. Classification (NCBI taxonomy): domain Eukaryota; kingdom Metazoa; phylum Chordata; class Actinopteri; order Cyprinodontiformes; family Poeciliidae; genus Poecilia; species Poecilia formosa. The sequence continues at coordinate 479,453 of NW_006800317.1, read as the reverse complement.
AGCTCCAATGCCGGGATCAAGCCACACGTTTTGATACCACTTTTGTGGGTGGGCACGCAGCGGTATGAGCCGCATTAACGGTAACGGAAGAATAATAAATTATATTTATAACTAGAAAAATAGCTGTCCCTAGCGAAACAGCCGTGAGAATGCATATTTGCAGAATGACTGCAGCAGAAATGGAAGAAACTTAATGAGAAGCTTCAGAAGTAGAAGAAATTGAAATAGTTGA
>NW_006800317.1:466887-479211 GCF_000485575.1 Poecilia formosa | reverse complement strand
TGAACCTTTATTATTTTGACATCTGCTGATTTCAGACAAGTGACCCCTCAGCTTTTCGCCACAAAAAAAGCTAATAAACCAGCGACGTCACCAGAGCCAGAAGCTCAGGAGGGATCTTAGAACTATTGGAGGATCAAACTCCACTCATTCATTTTTAGCTTACAGAAAAAATAAATAAAAGTAAACTGACCAATAAGATTTAAGCTTTGGTGTGCCCACCCCCAAAGGCTCACACTGATGTGCGTTACGTACAAGATGTTTTGAGACAAAAGCTCTTACGTTCTCCACAATTTTGTCAATAGTAAAGAGGTTTGAATAATAAAAAATACAATAACTATTTTTTTATTTTTATTTGAAGGAAAATCTCAAGGCACTCACAGTGCATACAGCCGTACATCTGCAGGTGTTACTGCAACAATCCATACTGTCAGTCACTTGTGAATCACACAGAAGAGCTCCAAAAGGAAATCAAACTTAAAACTCTGTGAACTAAGAACTTCTGATCACATAATAACAATTAACCATAGCTGCCATGGTAAATCATTACTGATAACTATTGTGAGTATTTCCAAACATTAATATGATCAGGCAGCATGTAATCATATTATTGTTATGAAGGCTGAGCCAAGAAAATTTATGTCTGTATCAAACAAGGAGCCCTTCGTGTTACTCTGTACCCGTGAAGTAGCTCCCAGTCTCAAAAAGATTGGGGATCAGACTGCCCACAGCTGAAAGGTTTCTGCTCTTCAAATGTTTAGACACAGAAAAGCACCTGAACTGGTTTAAAATGTTACAACATTCAATAAGATCTAAACTACTTTGCTACAACCTTTTTCAAGACTGTTAAACAGTCTACACTGGAAGAAAACATAAAAAATGTATTCAGTGTGTGGAAGTAAGGAACAATACTTAATACTGTTGTGTGTAATGGTACACATAGTCCGTTTCTGTGTGTAATAGGTCTTTTCTTAGATGGCCAAAAAATGTATTATATCCCCAATAATAAATCAACAAGAAATACAGATAAACTATTTTAACCATCATCTATCTGAGTTAAAGTGAATATTTTACACAAATTCACTTTTATATAAAAACATATACTGACCTTTAAACTGGAACCCTTCGTTGTTACTGAAATCCTCTTTTATAAAGTAACAGTAGGTAAAGATCAGCAGGTGATCCTACAGATGCAAGTTCTCAGTATCACACTAAGAAATCTGTTTAAAAGCAGACAATCCACACACAGACACACAAGTGGCCTTACTTTTAAGGCTTTCTCTCATCCATCAGTGGCGGTAACACAGCGTCGACCTCTGACGGTGTTTATATAACAAACCCTGATCAACTCGGTGACGACGGAAGCAGTGATGGTGCTGTGACCCCTGACCTGCCAGACACACTCCAGATAACACCACTAACCCTGCAGTATGCATCTCGTCTGTGGATAGGAGAAATGCATACTGGGTTAGGGATTAGAGTTGGGTTATGAAATATGCGGCTATTTCATAAGTTCCACAATGAAATAGCCACACATTGTGAAACTTATTAGTCCATTTTTTATTCTTTTCTACCTTTGTTACAATTCCCCTGCTTTAAAACACACACAAACCACATAGATGATCATGTGGTTTGTGATCATCTATCACAAACCACATAGATGGTTTGTGATCATCTATGTGGTTGATAGATGATCAACCACATAGATGTGGTTGATCATCTATGTGGTGATCAACCACATCTGTGGTTGATCACCACAGATGTGGTGATCAACACACATCTGTGTGTTGATCACACAGATGTGTGTTTCACCTGGAGCTAACAGCTAATCCTTAGCTGTTAGCTAAGGATTAGCTAACAGCCTAATCCTTAGGCTGTTAGCTTTCAACATTTCACAGAGCAAAGTTCAATGCATCGTATGAAAACAGAAAGCTGGTTATCAACTTAAACTCAAGAATATTAATCTGTAATTAATGGCAATAATTAGGTTATTTAGCCACAAGTGAAAAATGGTAGCTATGTAGCCTGAAACTAAAAATTGTAGCTAAATAGCTTGGAAACAAAATATTTAGGATGCAAACTAAATATTTAGTTAGCAAGCTAATTGTAAGGATCTTCGGTTGTTTTAGTTGATTTTGGGTTTTGTTAAGTTCTGTGTTCCCCAGTTCCTTTTCTTTGATTAGGTCAACCATGTTTCTGTTTAACTTTAACCAGTCCTTTCTTAGTGATGCTATTTTATAGGTTTACTTCACGTGTCTAATCCTTTCTTAGTTACTCTTGTTATGTTTATTTGTCGAGTTATTTTATTAGATTCATTTCCTAGACCCCAGTGTACACTCCCTCGTCCCATGTGCCATCTCTCTCTCTCTGTCTCTCCCTCTATCTCTCCCTTCCTCCCTCCTTTCCTTCCTTCCTCATTTCCTCCCTCTCTTCCTGTGATTTTTGTAAGGTTTTTTTATTCATTATTTTTATTTAAAATCCTTCATCTACAAACTGCCTCTTCCATTCTACCTTTGGGTCCACAATCCTACAACATATCATGACATAAATATTTGGCATCAAACTTAATATTTAGTTACTAAGCTAAATTTGTAGTTTTAAAAATATTTAGCTAGATTAGAACTAAATATTTGGCTTGGAGCTAAACAATTAGCCTGTAAACTAAATATTTAGCAGGCTAACTAAATGTTTTGTTTACAAGCTAATTATTTAGCTTCAAACTTAATCCTTAGTCCCCAAACTAAATACGTAGTTTGAAACTAAACATTTAGCTAACTTAGAGCAAAATATTTGGTATGGAGGTATTTAGACTGCCAACACGTTTAGCAGTCTAAATATTTAGTTTTCTTATTTTAGAATGGAACTGACATTTTAATAAACAGCATGGTAAAATGATGGCATTGAAAAATTAACCCCCATTTGTTTCTTGTACTCAGCCTAAGGTACTGACATTCTTCCTGTAAATTTTTTACTTTACATAGCACTTTACTTAATTTCATTGGCAATATCAAAATTATTTAATTGATTACTCTTTTTTCACAATAAAGGGACAATGGCAAAAGTTACAGCTGCTAAAATGGCCTAGTCAAAGTCCAGATGTAGAGCAAGTGGAAAATCTGTGGAAAGACAGTTCTACATCTGGACTTTGACTAGGCCATTTCAGCAGATGTAATTTTTGTCATTGTCTCATTATTGTCGTGATGGATGTGGATAAGCTATTTCACAACGAATGTGTGAAATATTTGGTCTTTAGATGTGAAATGTGCCAGAGACACACAGAAACGCAGAAAAGTGCTGACTCATGGGGGCTGAAAACATTCCACACTACATAAAAAGACTTTATGTATTTCTTTTCTTTCACTTCACTAGTGCGTACTACTTTGGGTTGGTCCATCACCTGCAATCAAATTAAAGCAGTGAGGTTTGTGGTTTCAGAAAATGTGAAAAAACATTCAAGAGGTGTGAATACTTTTGTGAACACTAACAGTTTCCTAAAATGTTTTTAACTCCTGATTAATACAAACATTATTTTCTGTAATTTTTAAAAATATGCTGAGCAAATCTAGTTTAGGAATATTAAATGTGGGCATCTAGCATTTCGTCATTGACATGGTTTAAATCTCACTCCTCCGGTTTAGTCCCCGAACGCGAAATGAAAAAGGAGTTTCATAAAATTACATCTTGTTTTGTACTTTATGGGCCTCAGAGAAGTAATAATCTGTCTTGCACACATGTTCTCCTCCCTCTGCAGGAAACCACCGCTCCTCTAGATGTTTACTTTTTACCCGTAATCTGAATTACCAGAGGAGCAACTCATTCCCTCTGTCAGCATTTCAACCCAAACATTCCATCTTCTGGACATAGTCCAGATGTCAGAGCCCTCTCCTGTGAAAAAGTGGTGAAAAAGTGGGGGTATTCCCAGGTTGTACAGATGATGGAGAAGATAAACAACACAGAAGGGGAAGCAGAGAGAGAGAGCCAGTGGGAGAGGGCAGAGTCCCTGGTTGTTTTGCTTGAGCGGCCATTCATCAGGTGTTGGAGTTGTTGGGTAATTCATTTTTTGATTCTTTTAGCCATGTCGTTGAGATATGGCCTGGCAAACCTGTAGGCAAAAGGAAATGGGCTGTCTGCTTCCTCCAGAGAGAGGGATTTATGTCCTTCACCGTCAGGCTCAGAGCAGATCCAACCAAACAAGGCTGGAAACAAATAATTCTAAATATTGATTCTACATTTGAATCAATATTTGAATCTGAATCAGAAAGTTCAGTAAGATTGGGTAAAATGAAAGTCTCCAAGTAGAAAAAAAACTTTAAATCAGCAAATTACCAGCACGACTTTGAGAGTTCCTGGTGATGACCTTTTAACCCCTGCTGCATCAGTACCAACAGAAGCTGAGGTTCATTTTTATACATCTGATGAGGTTGGAATAGAGTTTGAACCCCAGATAGCACATGACATTAAATCAACGTTGAATTATAGTTAGAATTGCTGATTTTTGGTTGAAGTCGACAAATGACAGTGGATCAACCATCAAACAACCATCCAATCAAACCGTTGAAACTGTGTCATTGAATCAATGTTGTTTTGTGGTTGAAATCTAATGACTGAAATGCCGATGTCTGATCAACATCTGATCAATGTTGAATCAATGTCTGCTGTTTTGCTGCACCCCTTCCCCTCCTCTCCTCCTCATCAGAGCTCTGGGTGAGAGCATTTTATTACTGAGCGGGGGTTATTACATTTTTAATAACACTGTAGAGGATAGTAAGTGGTGATTCCTTTCTGTACATTTTTTTACTTGTTAATAAAAATTCTTACTGACTGTATGCGTGTGATATATTGACACAAAAACATCTACAACTTACTACAAGAAGTGGAGCGGTCCACCCCCACCATTTACATGAGTGGGATGTCCCAAACACACAGCTGCTTCGCTGTTGGCTTGTTGGAAAATATGTTAATTCAATGTTGAATTATCATCTACAAGTTTAAGGCATTTCCCTACTTCAACACACATGATATTAATTGACGTCTGATTAACGGGGTTTTGCTGAACTGAAAAAACGCAGGTCAGTTTGATTGATGTCAAGGTTTGGGGAAGAACTACCCAGATAGCACACAATGTTAATTCAATGTTGAATTATGATCACAAAGGCTGCATGTATGGTTCAGGTCAACGACAGAAGCTGGATCAACCATCAAACAACCATCCAATCAAACCGTTGAAACTGTGTCATTGAATCAATGTTGTTTGGTGGTTGAAATCTAATGACTGAAATGCCGAAGTCTGATTAATGGTTGATTTGTCGTTGATTTGTCGTTTGTCGACAAATGATGGTGGATCAACCATCAAACAACCATCCAATCAAACCGTTGAAACTGTGTCATTGAATCAATGTTGTTTTGTGGTTGACATCAAATAAATGAAACGTCAATGTCAAATCCAGTGTGTTTCAGCACTGGTCCTCCAGGCCCTACAAGTTTTAGGCATTTCCCTAATTTAGCACACATGATATTAATTGACGTCTGATTAACGGGGTTTTGCTGAACTGAAAACACGCAGGTCAGTTTGATTGAGGACAAGGTTTGGGGAAGAACTACCCAGATAGCACACGATGTTAATTCAATGTTGAATTATGATCACAAAGGTTGAATTTATGGTTAAGGCCAATGACAGAAGCTGGATCAACCATCAAACAGCCATTCAATTCTAGCCAATTAACATCCATTGAATGCCAACATCAAATCCAGTGTTTTTCAGCACCGGTCCACCAGGAACACTGCCCTGCAAGTTTTAGGCATTTTCCTAATTCAGCACACATGATTTTAATTGACAGGGTTTTGCAGGTCAATTTACCTTGAGGATAAGGTTTGGGGAAGAACTAGTAATCTAAATGTTCAACCAATGTAAGCTGTTTTTTGCACCCCTCCACCACCACTCAAACGCCCAACCCCCATCCCTCCACCCGTCAAAGACACACACACACCCTTTTCCCCCTACCGCCCACCCCTTGCCTGGCCCCATCTACCCCGCCCCTCCTTGGGCTCCAGGTGAAACAACTTTAATTTTAAGTGAGGGTTTTTCATTTTCACATTTTAAAAGATTTTTTTTGACTCTAGTGGCCTTTATTTGATAGTTAATTGACAGGAAAGTGGGTAATGAGAGAAAGGGGAAGACATGCAGCAAAGGTCAGCAAGCCTGGGAATCAAACCTGCGACAACTGTATCAAGGACTAAGGCCTCCATATGTGGGTTGTGCTTAACCCCTGTGCCACCACAGCACAACCCATTTTGGGTGAGGGTTAATCACGTTTTAACTTAAGCACTATGTGTTGACAACATTGAGTTGTGATTCCGTTGTGTACCTAGATTGCACAAGATGGCAATTCAACATTGAATTAACATCTTTTGTTAATTCAAGCCAACGAGCCAACAGCGAAGTGGCTGTGTGTTTGGGACGTCCCACTCATGTAAATAGCAGGGTGGACCGCTCCACTCCTTGTAGTACGTTGTAGATGTTTTTGTGTCAATATATCACACACAAACGGTAAGTAGGAATTTTTATGAACAAGTAAGAAAATGTACAGAAATGAATAAGCAATGACTAACCTATACAGTGGTTTATTTAAAATGTGATAACCCTCACTCACTAATAAAATGCTCTCACCCACAGCTTTGATGAGGAGGAGAGGAGGGGAAGAGGTGCGGCAAAACAGCATACATTGATTCAACATTGATCAGATGTTGATCAGACATCGGCATTTCAGTCATTAGATTTCAACCACAAAACAACATTGATTCAATGACACAGTTTCAACGGTTTGATTGGATGGTTGTTTGATGGTTGATCCACTGTCATTTGTCGACTTCAACCAAAAATCAACGAGTCTAACTATAATTTAACGTTGATTTAACGTCGTGTGGAATCTGGGTTGGCTAGAGCTGGATGATTATTTGATGGTTGATCCACCGTCAGTTGTCGACCTCAACCAAAAACCAACCATTCCGACTATAAGTCAATGTTGATTTACCATTATGTGCAATCTGGGCAGTTTGTTGCATCCCTCATCACCTTCTCATCTCCCCATACTCCCTCCCAAACCACCCCCCTACTCAGCCGCTCCTCCCAACCTTCCTCTCTTTACCCCCTCTCATCCCTTCATCCCTCCCCCCCTCCTTGAGCTCTGGGTCAGAACATTTTATTACTAGGTGGGGGTTAATCATGTTTCAAATTAAGCACTACATTTTGAAAACAGTGGGTTGTGATTCCTTTCTGTACATTTTCTTACTTGCCTGTAAATATACTGCTCAAAAAAAATAAAGGGAACACTTAAACAACACAATATAACTCAACTATGACCTGCTGGAGGTCATTTTTGTTTGATTTTGTTGTCAGCATATTCAACTTTGTACAGAACAAAGCATTCAATGAGAATATTTCATTCATTCAGATCTAGGATGTGTTATTTGTGTTCCCTTTATTTTTTTGAGCAGTGTATTATTACTGACTGCATAATGTGTTGACACAAAAACATCTACAAGTCTCTACTAGGAGTTGTACAGTCCACCTCCCCGTTTTTACACTAGTGGTTTGTCCCAACCAAACAGCCACTTTGCTGCTGGCTTGTTTGCAACCGGCTTCTGAATTGAATTCTCCTCTGAGCAGTTTTATGGTAAGTTTTTCAATATTACTTTGATCTTAAATGTGTTTCTTGAAAAATAAGGGCATTGTTTTGTGCCCATAGTAATCCTGGTTATTTTGGTGCAAAACAGATATTTTTAATAATTGAGGTCATGTCTCCTTTTGTATTATTTTCATCCTACCCACCACTCCAGGCCTAAGTATGAAATCCTGCGAGATTTTGTGGGATTAGAATTTTTAAAATAGGGCGGAGCCTATTGTTTGGTCTGGGAGAGCATGTGGTGGACAAGGAAGTGTAAGGCTGGCTGCTCCAGGTGGGCTTTAAATTATTGTGATAGTAATCACTTGTTTTTAACTTTTTATTATGATGTGCTTAGGGATGTGCTTAAATGAGCCTCTGTTCCAGAACAGCTGAGTTAGATGACTGAATGACAGTCTACAGCCATCAAGAAGTGCAGAAGGTTGTTAATCATCCACAGATTCAATCCAGGTGAGGCAGAAGGGAAACACTTAACGTGTAAGGCAGGTGAAACACTGAACTAAACCTGCTAATGACTGATTCAGTCTGTTGATTCTTGGATTGGTAACTGGTTAAACTGAACTGGACTATTGTTACTTGTGTGGGATCTTTATCAGCATATAGATAAAGATCCCACACAAGTAAAGATCCCACTTTTAGAGGAATTTAATCAACTTATTTGGAAATATTTGTAGTTGATGGAAGATTGAACCAGCTATTTGATGGAAGTTTATTCTGCATAAATTATAAATATTTTTTCCAACTACAGTATAAATCACCTTTTGCTCTATTTATTTGTCTCTGGTATGTTAAATAAACCCTGAGCCTCCCTGAGTTTTATCTCGTTAGGTTTTCTGATAAACAGCCCTTTATTTTAAATATCGATTTAATATCAATATCAGAGATCCTACACTATACTGCAGCTTGATGGGTAAATGTAGTTGTATACATAAACATTAAGATAAATATTAATGAAAGATTAAGATAAATATTAATTTAACAGTGAGCGTACATGGGGAACTATATGGTTTGTATTTGTTCTCAGACCTGTAACCAGTACACTTTTTAATCTTTCAATGTCTTTCAGAACTTGTCAAATGTTTATCATCTTTCCAACCAGCACCTTCCTCACTTTTATTTTTGTGTTTTTTAGCCGTTGCTCTGTCGTTTGACCGAAAGCTGACTCTTGAGGACTGCAGCAAAACTGTCGAGAAGTGGCTTCATTACGCGCCAGAACGAGAGGAAGACATCAAAAGGAATCAAAGTGACGCCAACCAGAGTCAAACTGGGGTTACCACAACTTGTACTGTTTCCCTAGTTAATACAGTACAAAGTTTAACTTCATGGACTCTGTTCTTCTGGAGACAACAGACTGTTGTTTTGACCGTCAAAAAGGAGTCAAATATGTTTAAAGATCTGTCCCTCTTTTCTTAAATAAAATGTTATATCAAACCCATGTATTCATTTTTAAACTTTTGTACACAGTTTACCCATCATCTGCCAATAATATAGTGTGTTTAACACCAGTGAAGAAACTTTTAGTGGCATGTTATGATGTAGACTTATCAGACCTAAAAATGTACAAAAATCCTTGGCTTTCATTCAATATAAAATCAACTCAAATCTGCATGTAGATCCACATTCAGAAGATGGTTGAATCAAAATTGATTCCTAACTGATTCATTGTAGAATCAACACAAATATGCATGCAGATCCACAGTCAAATGAGTGTTGAATCAACATTGTTTCAATGTAAAATTAACACAAATATGCGTGCAGATCCACGTTCAGATGAAGGTTGAATCAATGTTGATTCCTAACTGATTCAATGTAATAACACAAATATGCATGTAATTTGACATACAGATGATGGTTGAATCAACATTGATATAATGTCAGTTATGGTTGAAACCCTAACGTTGATTCAACATACAAGTCACCGACCACTTTCAATGTTGTTTCAATGTCAGCGTTCAATGTTGATTCAATGTTTCTGGCTGACATTGATTCAATGTTGTTTCAATCATTCTGTGGTATCTGGGACCTTATCATCAGGACTTCTATTGCATCTTTTTCTCTTACTTATGTTTGTTTGTAGAGGCTAAAATAATATAAGAGTTTAATTGATTAAACTGTGATATTCTCAAGAGCTTACAATGTAAAAAATGAACCAGTTGGAACTCTGTCCCTGTATTCCAATCTCTTGAAGACTTTGACCTCTTAACACTCATTTCAGACAACAGACATTTTTCTTTAAGACTTACAATATAACAATATAGAAGAATAGCATTTAGAATTCAGAATTCACAAGTTTTACTGTGGAACGTAAAATTTACCTGTTCCACTGGTGAACAGTTCATATCTAAACTGTCTGAAGGAAAATGCAGCTGGGGATGTTGAATGCTATGTGCTATTAGCTAGCATTTGCAAAGCAACCCATCCAGGGTCACCCTTTAATATCCATAAAGGTGATTAGCTGTACGCCCAAGAGCAAATTTAATGTAAACTGTAGCTCTGTGGAAATGGCGGCTATTTTCCACTATGTGTAATATAATAGGCCGTTCTAAGCGTTTTTTGGTCTCAAGCGTATTTTAGATATTTGCAGGCGGCTGTGGTTCCAAACCCTTGTGAATACCGTGTGTTCACTGCATTGCTTTATCCTTAGTTAGCTTAGTTAATTAGTTAGCTGTGAGCAGATTTGATGTAAAATATGATTTTATTTTCAAACAAAGATTAGATAGAGTAGACATTTAAACTTGCTTCAACACCTATTTGTGATTAGCATAGCTAGAATAGCTGTTATTAAAATAACAATCTTAGAAAACATCTACCTTTTTCGAAATTTTAGCTTAGCTGGTGTGTTAGATGTCTGGGTTTACGAACAGACAATCGAGCTGAAAATTGCTATATTCCAGGCACAGGCTGGTTTTACATCTCAAACCTTTGGCCTTACTGCCGTTCTGCTCCCTATAGCACATCACTGAGAACATTAGCAGATCTAGCTGGTTATTTGGCAGTGCTATCTGCTTTGTAGTATACCTTGGTAACTTGATTTTAACTGTGAAGCAGCGCTAGTTTAGCAAATTTCTCAAGACAGCTACTATTAAGAACCAGGTAAATTAGTCTTTTTTGGAAGTCAAGAGTAAAGGTTGTAGCCTTTTCTCAACCAGCTGACCGGTAGTGGACTACAACAAGAGAGGGAAGGTCGGTGCTACACTGTTGTGTGGCCGCAAAGCTGAACAAAGTCCAGACACAAAAAAACCTTTTGTCTGGCATTTTACTAAAGTTACTTTCAACTGAAGGGTTTGTCAGAAATGTTTGCAGTGAGGCTTGGTTTATCTTGATAACAGTAACAAAGAACATAACCATCTGGAGGATATTATTAATACGTTTCACCTGATGGTCTAACAAAATTAGAAAAGCTGTTAAAAAACTTAACTAATTGCTGCCCTGCAAGTTTCCCCTTAAATAATATGTTTCCCAGGACTATTCTTTAAGCGAGAGCAGCTCTTGCTTCTTACCTGACATGCTTTCCAGCAGTAAAATATGATTTTGGCTTATCTGAATGGTGGACCTGTGTCTACTCTCTGGCATTGGTCTTGGTAACCTCGTGTGAGTTGTTAGGGAGGTACCGGAGGTGGAAGCAGCAGGAAGTGGAGTCAGTGACAAATACATGATCACCTGCTGAGTGTCTGATGTGTTTGGGTGGCCTGATGAACACGATGGCTGCTGGGAACAAAAGCGGCCATCTGCGGGAAAGCCTGGAGCTGAAAGGACGGTGACTACAGGGTACTGCTAAGGTACAGCTAAGGTTTTTTTTCTGACAAAAGCATGAGGAGAAAAGGAAAAAAGCTAAAATTTCAATAAGTCATGAAATGAGGGGAAAAAAGCACAAAACTAGTATTTGAACTTCGTTTATCTGATTGTTTTCTAGCTCTAGATTCAGTGCACCTCAGAAGCCCCATCACACCCATTTTGCTTCCAACTGTTTAGGCACGAGTGTGAATCAAAGTTAACTTTTATTATCAAGGTAAGCTCTAATAATCCCTCCTAGAAAAAAACACTATTTGAGGAAGAAACTGCTTTATTTATTCAATTAAAACAGACAATGTTGGAGTGGAGAATTAATTCTCTTTTAACCGCTGCCAGCGCAATATGGCTCAACCGACATCCATATTAAAGACCCAAGTGCATTAATTAAAATGTGAGGCAACCAGTGCACTCAACTGCAATTCCAGCACACAAAAGAAATTATTCATTTGGCCTAAAATAACCATTAAATAGTGCATATCTGGTTACATAAGTAGGTGTTGGGTTTTCTTTTGTGTAATTTATTTTTTGAATGTCAATTAACCTGAAAGGATTTTAAAGAGAGTCATTCATTACACCTGAATTTCACCATCAAAAAACAATAAAGCCTACTTCTATTCTCTTATTTTTTTCTTTTCTGTTCAATTGTGATGTTAATATTTGAGCTTTGCGACTTTCAAAACAATCTTTGCTAGGGACATCTATGGACTACAGTTTTGATAAGAATCTTAAAAAATAATTGCATAATTTCAATGCCATATTGTTTCATCATTTTAATATATCTTTTAAATGCAATGCAAAACAACAGTTAATTGCTTTCTGTCAGTAGCTGCATTTCTAAATAATTGCACAAACT
>NW_006800317.1:464684-466863 GCF_000485575.1 Poecilia formosa | reverse complement strand
AAATTTACTCAATGAAAACACGCCAATTTTGAAAAAACTTTGTTTTTCAATAAAAACTTTTTGTGCTAGGATGAGGTAATTTTTTTTGGTTGTATTTTGCAAAACCTGCAAAGGAAAAGTTTTTTTTTTTTTTGCATCCCAAGTCACATGATCAACAACCCCATGGAGCTACTGACAGAAAGAACCAAGAAGACGACAGCAATTGCCTGTTTTTTAATGACTTATGTGTCTCTGGTCTTTCAAGATGGCGCCAGTGTGCACGGCACGCCGTCCGACTTGCTCTCTTTGCTTCGTTGTTTTTGTTCTTTTCGCTCTATTCGTACATTTATGCTTCTATGGTTCCAGTGCCTTGATTTTTTATGACCGTCAGGCGCTTCTGGACATCAAAACATCGGTAGATCTACAATTTGGATGTGATCTGGGTCCGAGAAACCGAGGCTTCGAGTTCCTCTCAGACATCCCCGCTGAGCTGCTGAGCTGTCCACATCTCATTCCGGAAAGGCTTCCCCGTCGAAGACGTGGTAAACGTGGAGGACTGGCGGTGAGGATTAAAGCTCATCTAGCATCTCTTCGCTGTCGAGGCAGCTCTCCTTGACTTGGATTGTGTCCTCGTTTCCTGGATGTATGATGCCGCTGGATTTGTCACGTCTTTCTGGGTTTGTGCGCCTTTCAGATGGATGTGGAGGAGCTTTTCTATTACCGACAACGGTGGGATAAATGGAGGAATGTGGACTGTGCAAATCTCAAGCGGTTGAACGATGTCTCCACCCCAACATGTGAAGCTGGGTCATCAACCGTCTCCTTGGCGTTGCTTAATGCTAGGTCATTAGCTAACAAGACCTTCATGCTACACGATCTGTTCACTTCTCGGGATTTGGATTTTTTATTCATCACAGACACTTGGCTACAGGAAGATCAGTTGTCCCCGTTCTATGAACTTCTACCTCAGAACTGTACTTTTATAAACTCTCCCCGATTGACTGGAAAAGGTGGAGGTCTGGCTACAATTTTTAAATCCAGTTTTCACTGTCAACAATCACACATAAAATCATTTCTCAGTTTTGAACTCCTAGCTTTTGAACTAAAATTAACTGTACCAATTTTGTGTGTGGTGATTTATCGTCTGCCAAAGTTCAACAAGGACTTTATTCATGAATTCTCTGAACTTTTGGCAGGGATTGCCCTAGAGCACGATCGTATTTTAATTATACGTGATTTTAACATACACATATGCTGCCCAGATAAACCTCTGGTGAAGGACTTTTTGGACTTGATTGACTCATTTGATTTTACACAATCTGTGGTTGGACCAACACATTCAAAGGGCCATACTCTGGATTTGGTGTTATCACATGGGCTTTGTTTGGACATCATTGAAATCTTTCAGACTTGTATTTCAGATCATTTCCCTGTCTTATTCTCTATTAAGATTTCACCTTCTGTGGTTACAAGCAATGCTAAACCTTTACTTTGTCGTACCATTAACTCTGATACTGCTCTTCAACTGAATGCAATCTTAGCTCCTACTACATTCCCTACTGATAACGTTGATATTGAAGCTCTTATTACAAATTTTAACGTCTGTTCTAATGCTCTAAATACTGTAGCTCCTTTGAAAATTAAATCAACTACAAGAAAGTAAGTTTCGGAGCCGTGGCTTAATGAAACCACTCATGCGCTTAGACGAGAATGTAGGGGCGCTGAGAGGAGGTGGAAAAAAGATAAACTGCAGGTTTCATTTGAAATTTTGAAAGAGTTTAATTATCAGAATGCTGTCAAATTAGCAAAATCGAAATATTTTATTACTTTTGTAGCTTCAAATAGGCATAGGCCGCAAGTCCTCTTTAATGTCCTGGATAGGATTGTCAATCCCTCGATTATATCTAGTCCTTTAGGCTCTGTTGAACGTTGAGGCTTTTTCTATGTTCATTATAGAAAAGATTGAAGCTCTTAGAGCAGGGGTGGCCAAGTCCAGTCCTCGAGAGCCACCATCCTGCAAGTTTCAGATGCATCCCTGCTTCAACACACCTGAATCAAATGACTGGCTCGTTATCAGGCCTCTGTAGAGCTGATCCCAGTCTGTTGGAGTAAGGATACTTCTAAAACTTGCAGGATGGTGGCTCTCGAGGACTGGACTTGGCCACCCCTGTTCTAGGATTTCCCTTCATCAACTCTGATT
>NW_006800317.1:460896-463110 GCF_000485575.1 Poecilia formosa | reverse complement strand
TTTGTACAGCACTTTGGTGCAGTTTTATACCTGTTGTAAAGTGCTACTTAAATAAATTTGACATTGACAACAAAATTACTCGCATGTGATTTTAATTGTGTGCTTCTGTTTTAATGAAAACACCACAATTGCAACATTTGTTTATTTGGAGACTTGCAGAATACTGACTAAGTTTAGTGCACATTTGTACTGGAGACACAGTTATTGTCAACCTTTAATTAAAACGCATCAATCGTTGCCATTCTGAATTAAATTTTTATTTTTAAGTTATAATTGCTTTTTCTTTCTACAAATCTGTTCTGAATATTGCTTGGTAACAAATGTTCATGCTCTTCGTACATGAATTTTAAAGTATTGTACTCTATCAATTCATTAAGTTTCAATAAGTTTAAATATATACATATTGGCACTCGTGTATTCCACTAATGACTAACACCTCTCTTCTGTAAAAGAAAAATCCAATCTATTTATATTTTACAAGTTTTACCCCACACTCCAGACAACAATTCAGATCTCAAATGTTTTTTTTATTCTTGGACTTTCAGACAGCTGTCCTGAACCAAACCTCATTAGAGGTTATGTGAAGACGAATGAGCCAAAAACCCCCACAAAAATTCAATTTATTCCTACTGAAGGTTGTCTAGTTACTGAATAATGGGCTACACATGATTTCAATGTTGGCCTCATGTTAGTTTAATAAATGTATGAAATAATTTGTGTGATTTTGCACTCTTGCTAGACTTGGATAATGTTACAACCTTGTAAAAATGGGGTCACAAATACATCCTTATATGTCAGACAATTGAAAAATGGTAAATTATTATTTTTTTTCTTCCCGTGATTGTAACATCAGATTGTGTTGGCAAAAGAACTCCACAATAAAACAATGGACGAGTTATCGACCTTTTTTTTTTTGCTCGGTATGCTTGTAAACATTTCTGATAATAATGTGATTTTTGGCCCTGAGGCGGAAACTCACCAGCACAGTTTCACGTGTTATCGACCGTCTAATTTGGTTGACCTTGACACACACTTCCAGATCTGGGTCATACAGCTTCACACGCGAGTAGAAACACAGCATACACACGCGTGATAAAGATATCTATTTACATAGCTACAGTTTGAACAAATACTCCCCGACCTCTCCAATATGATATATACATATAAAAACAAGGCATTTAGAGGGAAATTACACTAAATTGATCTAAACTGGAATAAAATCTACAGTAACAACACCAACAGCAGCACAGCAGAGGCTTTTCGCTTTTTCTTGAGTTCTTGGAGTCACCTTTGCCACTGTTTATATGGAGAGAAGACCAAGTGACTGTGGGGAAAAAAATAATCAGTGGGCCACTGAAAGTAAATGATGGCTTTGTAAGTCAAACAACAACTTTAAGTCTCAACACCAGCAGCAGCAGGTACCCAGATAGCACAGAATGATTGAAACAACATTGAATCAATGTCAGCCAGAAACATTGAATCAACGTTGAATGCTGACATTGAAAAATTGAAAGTGCCACTTGTATGTTGAATCAATGTTAAGGTTTCAACCATAACTGACATATCAATGTTGATTCAACCATCATCTGTATGTCAATTTACATGCAATTTACATATTTGTGTTGACAAATATATCAACACAAATATATTTGTGTTGATATTACATTGAAACAGGAATCAACGTTGACTCAACCATCTGAACGTGGGTCTGCATGCAGATTTGGGTTGATTTTATATTGAATGAAAGCTAGGGATTTATGTACATTTTTAGGTCTGATAGGTCTACATCATAACATGCCACTAAAAGTTTCTTCACTGGTGTTAAACACACTATATTATTGGCAGATGATGGGTACACTGTGTACAAAAGGTTAAAAATGAATACATGGGTTTGATATAACATTTTATTTAAGAAAAGAGGGACAGATCTTTAAACATATTTGACTCCTTTTTGACTGTCAAAACAACAGTCTGTTGTCTCCAGAAGAACAGAGTCCATGAAGTTAAGCTTTGTACTGTAAGAACTAGGGAAACAGTACAAGTTGTGGTAACCCCAGTTTGACTCTGGTTGGCATCACTTTGATTGACTCTCATTCTGGCGCATAATGAAGCCACTTCTTGACAGTTTTGCTGCAGTCCTCAAGAGTCAGCTTTCGGTCAATTTGCAGAGCAACAGCTGAAAAAAATAAAAGTGAGGAAGGTGCCAGTTAGAAA
>NW_006800317.1:458883-460649 GCF_000485575.1 Poecilia formosa | reverse complement strand
TTGATATTAAATCAATATTTAAAATAAAGGGCTGTTTATCAGAAAATCTAACAATAAAACTCAGGGAGGATCAGGGTTTATTTAACACACCAGAGCTGGTTCAATCTTCCATCAACTACAAATATTTCCAAATAAGATGATTAAATTCCTTAAAAAGTGTCTGTATGCTGATAAAGATCCCACACAAGTTATAATAGTCCAGTTCAGTTTAACCAGTTACCAATCCAAGAATCAACAGACTAAATCAGTCATTAGCAGGTTTAGTTCAGTGTTTCACCTGCCTTACATGTTTTAAGTGTTTTCCTTCTGCCTCACCTGTATTGAGTCTGTGGATGATTAACAACCTTCTGCACTTCTTGATGGCTGCAGACGATCATTCAGTCATCTAACTCAGCTGTTCTGGAACAGAGGCTCGTCCCTAAGCACATCATAATAAAAAGTTAAAAACAAGTGATTACTATCACAACAATTTAAAGCCCACCTAGAGCAGCCAGCCTTACACTTCCTTGTCCACCACATGCTCTCCCAGACCAAACAAAAGGCTCCGCCCTATTTTAAAAATTCAAATCCCACAAAATCTCGTAGGATTTCATACTTAGGCCTGGAGTGGTGGGTAGGTTGAAAATAATACAAAAGGAGACATGACTTCAATTATTAAAAATGTCTTTTTTGCCCCAAAATAATCAGGATTACTATGGGCACAAAACAGTGCCCTTATTTTTTCAATAAACACATTTAAGATCAAAGTAATATTGAAAAACTTACCATAAAACTGCTCAGAGGAGAATTCAATTCAGAAGCCAGTTGCAAACAAGCCAGCAGCAAAGTGGCTGTTTGGTTGTGACAAACCACTAGTGTAAAAACGGGGAGGTGGACTGTACAACTCCTAGTAGAGACTTGTAGATGTTTTTGTGTCAACACATTATGCACAGTCAGTAATAATATTTACAGACGAGTAAGAAAATGTACAGAAAGGAATCCCAACCCACTGTTCTCAAAATGTAGTGCTTAATTTGAAACATGATTAACCCCCACCTAGTAATAAAATGTTCTGACCCAGAGCTCAAGGATGTGGGGAGGGAAGAAGGGATGAGAGGGGGTAAAGAGGAGAAGGTTGGGAGGAGCAGCTGGGTGGGGGGAGGTTTGGGAGGGAGTAGGGGGAGATGAGGAGGTGATGAGGGATGCAACAAACTACCCAGATTGCACACAATGGTAAATCAATGTTGAATTATAGTCAGAATGGTTGATTTTTGGTTGAGGTCGACGATGGTGGATCGTCCATCAAACAACCATCCAGCTCTAGCCAAGTAACCAATGTTGAAACTGTGGTTGAAATCTAATGAATGAAATGCTGATGTGTGATCAACGTCTGATCAATGTTGAATCAATGTATGCTGTTTTGCCGCACCCCTTCCTCTCCTCTCCTCTTCATCAGAGCTGTGGGTCAGAGCATTTTATTAGTGAGTGGGGGTTATCACATTTTAAATTAACCACTGTAAAGGATAGTGGGTGATGATTCATTTCTGTACATTTTTTTACTTGTTAATAAAAATTCTTACTGACTGTTTGTCTGTGATATATTGACACGAAAACATCTACAACTTACTACAAGGAGTGGAGCGGCCCACCCCTGCAATTTACATGAGTGCCACTTCGCTGTTGGCTTGTTTGCAAAAGATGTTAATTCAATGTTGAATTATGATCACAAAGCCTGCATGTATGGTTCAGGTCAACGACAGAAGCTGGATCAACCATCAAACAACCAT
>NW_006800317.1:449898-458184 GCF_000485575.1 Poecilia formosa | reverse complement strand
ATGGTTGTTTGATGGTTGATCCAGCTTCTGTCGTTGACCTGAACCATACATGCAGGCTTTGTGATCATAATTCAACATTGAATTAACATCTTTTGCAAACAAGCCAACAGCGAAGTGGCACTCATGTAAATTGCAGGGGTGGGCCGCTCCACTCCTTGTAGTAAGTTGTAGATGTTTTCGTGTCAATATATCACAGACAAACAGTCAGTAAGAATTTTTATTAACAAGTAAAAAAATGTACAGAAATGAATCATCACCCACTATCCTTTACAGTGGTTAATTTAAAATGTGATAACCCCCACTCACTAATAAAATGCTCTGACCCACAGCTATGATGAGGAAGAGAGGAGGGGAAGGGTGCGGCAAAACAGCATACATCGATTCAACATTGATCAGACGTTGATCAGACCTCGGCATTTCATTCATTAGATTTCAACCACAAAACAACACTGATTCATTGGCACATTTTCAACAGTTAGAATTGGATGGTTGTTTGATGGTTGATCCACCGTCAGTTTTTGACTTCAACCATACATGCAACCTTTGTGATAATAATTCAACATTGAATTAACATCGTGTGCTATCTGGGTAGTTCTTCCCCAAACCTTGTCGTCAATCAAACTGACCTGCATTTTTTCAGTTCAGCAAAACCCCGTTAATCAGACATCAATTAATATCATGTGTGTTGAATTAGGGAAATGCCTAAAACTTGTAGGGCCTGGAGGACCAGTGCTGAAATACACTGGATTTGATGTTGACATTTCATTTATTTGATGTCAACCACAAAACAACATTGATTCAATGACACAGTTTCAACGTTAGTTAACTGGCTAGAGGTGGATGGTTTTATAGTTGATCCACCGTCATTTGTCGACTCCAACCAAAAATCAACGATTCTAACTACAATTCCACGTTGATTTAACGTCGTGTGCTATCTGGTAGTTTGGTGTTTACAGATGTAGAGGCTGTAATGGCTTCCAGCCGGGGCTGAGAGTGGACTGGAGAACCAAACAGTGGCACTCCAAACGAGAAATCTGGGCAAGAAAAACCAGAGGTTGAAAAAAACCCTTACATCAAATTAATTCTTTATTATTTTTCCTATACAATGGGTTTTTCTGCTCTCTTCATGCTCTATGCTGACAAATGGATGGCAACTATGAGTGAATGAGGACGCCTCCCGGTCAATTCACATCTCCACCTATTTCTACCCCCATTTTATACCCATCACAAGTTAAAGATTTGAAGTGAATAATAAAGTGTCAAAAATAAATAAAAACAACAGAAAGATATTTCATTCATTTCTACTTTAGAAAGTGGAAATGAATGAAATATCAACAAGTTGTCATGATTTCAGCCCTGCAGCTCCACCTTGACTGTGCTGATTACTCATTACCCTCACCTGCACTGTGCTGCTTCCTATTTAAACAGCTGCTCGTCACCAGCTCAGTGCGAGTTCGTCTGTTGCCCCAGTCACAGCTTTCAAGCCTTGTTTCATGTTGAAAAAAAGTTTTCTGATCCTGCCTGTTTTTTGACCACAGATTTTTCCCTAGTCCTTCTGCTGTAGGAAAAGTTCTGACCTCCTGTTGCTGAACCCTGCCTGCCTCTGATCTTGCCTCCAGTCTTCTGATTATTGGATTTTCATTGCCTGAGACCCTCCCGCCCTCCGTGCATGACCGTGGATTGTTTCAACGACTGAGCCTCTGGTTGGTGGATTTTGTCCCTGTCATCTGTTTATCCCCTGAGCCCCCCCCTAGGCCTCCTACTGCCCATTCACCCTACCCTCCCCAGGCTGGATTTCTGGCCCCTGTGGATCCCCCATTCCTGACCTACCTGTGTGACCACACCCTGTGGAGCTCCTCAACACCCTCATTTTTTGTAATAAACTTTTAGTGAACCAAACACTTGTTTTGGGTTCTGGCTGAGTTTGCTTTAACGTTATACAAGTTTTGCATCAAGTATTTGAATTGACCTAAATAAGCTCAAAATAAATACACGAATATCTGAATAATTTATTTAAATATGTGGCCTTTTTTGTTCATTTTGAATTCATTAACGATACATTTTTGTTTTCCTTAGAGAATACAACTTTGACCTTTTTATTGACTGAGAAGGTCCTCACCGGGTACTCTGACTTCCTCCACAATCCTAAAACATGACTGTTGGGTTAACTGGTCTTTAAATTGTCCTTATCCATGTGTGGATGTTTGTCTGTTCTGTGTGTGTGTTGCCCTGTGACCATGGCACTGAGCTAAAGTGCAATCCTTATCATTCCTGCAGACAAATGCAAGTCATTCCACCCAAGTGCAGTCCAAGTGGCTTGTAGCAAAAGTAATAGTAAAAAAAAAAAAAGCGCCTCTCAGACTCCATTATTTTCCTGGCTGTCATCCAGAATGTGGATATGTTTCAGCGTTTAGCGAGGGGAGATAAAACAAGCCCACACCAAACCCTTTCTGTCAAATTTCCAAACGTGCTGGATGATGATAGCTGCAGGTGGGGAACGTGGCTCTCTGGAAATCTCTGTTTAATTTCCCAGGCTGCCCGCTTGCCTGCGCGCCGTCCTCGGAGGATATGTTAAATGTGCTTGGCCTGGGGATGTTTGATTTCTCTCTGCTGTGCTCTCTTCCATCTGACAGATTGGAATAATAAGGGGAGCTAATTGGAGAGGCTGCTCGTATGCTGATTAAATGTAATTTTTTTTAAAAAGAAGTATCACCCTCCCACTCTCCTCAGCGTTAGTCTCAGCTTCAGGTTAAAGTGTGCAGTTTCTTAGATTTTTGAAAATTTGTAAAAGAAAAAAAAAAAGAAAGCAGATAAACTGCAACAAATTTTTTTTTCTCTCTATAATATGTGTTTGTGCAGCATGTATGCTCTCCCATTTATCCAGACTCTGTTTAGTTTACTGTTGCCAGCTAATGCAGCATATTGGGACATATTTCCAGTTTCTACTGCTTAGCATCATGACGCCTCTTAATCCGGAGGAAAATTAATGCCTAATAACCCTATGAAAATGTACAACTGCTGTTTTAACACTGCCAGGGGCCTCGTCTGCCTGCCTAGAGCATTAGCTTATAAATATGCCTGCATTAGCGTCAGGAAAAAAAAGCACAAACAGGCTGAAGTTTCAAATATTGACGATCAAGCTACAAGGAAATAAACACTTTTTAAACTTTAATATTGGAATTTGTTCATCCATCTTGCATCAACATACTAAAAATCTGACAAAATTTGACCGATTGACTGGAAACTGAAAAATGCTTGCTTTTCTTTCTAGAATACAAGTCATACTCAAGTGGCATTAGTAAATCACATTGTGTATGGACGTTTGGAAGATGTTTTAATGTTAGCTAATTTAAAACATTAGTTAATTTTAGCAAAAGTCAAGTGTTTGAAACGAAGCACGGCTAATTCAGAAGATACCTAGAATACGAAGCTTGATACCTGAAGTTCAGTTTCAGGCTTTGTGATACAGGGAAACCTTAAACAGGAATGCTAATAAGAGTTTCAATAAATTAGCTATCTTAATTCTTTGCAGTTCTTCAAACGAAGTTTGTCATGGGACAGAATGACTTTGGAAATGTTGAGAGCAGTTTGGATATATTTCGTAAATTTCAAGGTAAGTATATAACAGGGAGATTGTCCTTTTATGCTAACTGCTAACACATGATGCTAAAAACAGTTTAAAAAGAAAACTCTACAACCATTTGTCTTTGTGTGAAGATAAAACGCTGTGGCTGCTCTCTCACACACAACATAGAAGTGGCCAGCTCAATCTACAATATCAACAGTATCAATACCAAGTTGTTATCGGTATCGGATCAATACGAACATGGTAAGATCGATATTTCAGTTTCATATTTTGTGTTGTAGTTTCTCATTTCTTCCTTTAAGAACATGCTCTCAAATTATAATCATTTTGCACATTTAGGAGAAAATTTTCTCTGTTTTCCTATTGTTTATTCTTTGTGTGCTTTGGAGTTTCTGTGCTGATGAATTTTTTTTGCGAAGCGATAAAAGCTGGGTAGCTCTTGAATTGCTACAAAATGGAGCTGTATTTCCCTCAGTCTACTGGCTGCAATGTTGACACCGCAAGATGCCATGAGACCTAAATTCTGATCATCATAGCATGGAGTGCATCCCAGTTTTCCATGTCTGGCATATAACCATTCATTTTAGCTTTTAAACTGGTTCTATTGATCCTGTGTCCAGACAGAGGGATAATCAGTAGCCCAGCATTATGACCTGTTTGTTCTGAAGATCCTGCAGCTTCCACTTCTCTTCCTAACATGGCTCCTCCTCACCCTGACTCTCATACTGACAGGAGGAACCTCAGAGCTCTGTTAGGTTAAAGCTCATCTTCTGAAGTTGGGATATTTTTCCTCCAACAGGATCCAGAGGAATCACCTCAAACCAGATGTTGGACTGGATTTTATTTCAATGTCATTTGTGAATGTTAGAGCCTCATTTTCAACAGTGAAGCTGCAAAGGTTGAAAAAGGTCATCATTTAAGTCTCATCAACGTCAATATTTCCACTAAATAAGAGGCAAAAATAAAAAATAAAAAAATGGTTTGATAGAGGAAAAACCTCTCAGACTCTGAGCTCGAAGCAAGATGCCAGAGAACACAAAGCTATTTAAAAAAAAAATTAGACAATTAATGTAATTACACATAATTATCACAGTAGAAGCCATTTGTTTGCTAAATATTTCATGAAACATATTTACCGTGTTTGATGTTTGTTGTGAATGACGTATACTCAGAGATGAACGAGATAATTAGTCCAAGTTTGTCGTTTATTGAACATTCAGAAATTACAGCGGCTGTAAAGCGCCACAGCAAAGGTAAACAAAGGTAAAATAACCTGAACAGGTGATCAACTCAAAACCACTCGCACCTTTTTACTCTCTCTCTCTCTGTCATTTAAGCACACCCATTGCCGTGGCAACCTCCTGCGCTCCACAAGCAGAGCAGCGATTACGTTAAAAACATAACATTCAGTCCGTTACCATATTAGGTTTTCAGGCTTGATATTTATTTTGCGATCATTAATAAGCGCTCCCCTGAACACATTAGTGGTTGATTAGTTCATTTTAAACTCCTGCTCTGCTCGTTATTTTGGTAATGGAACCGAAACGCACAGAATTGTGCAACACCTTGTTGAAACAATAATTGCAGAGATTATTATTTTTGTTGGGTCATTAATTTGAACACATCTTGTTGATTTTTTTTTTTGTTCTTTAATAAAGTTACAAATGTTTTGATAAAGAGTCAGAGGAGGATGTGCTGGTCTCAGCGTCTTGGCGGCGTTCAGTTTGTCACCTACCTTCCTCAGTCAACGTATTGCACCCCTGCGCTCCCCTCTCTTGCAGGAACTGCGTACCCCCGCTAAATCTTTTAGGGGTACACAGTACCTGACCGTATCCCGCCTACTTTCACCCCTGCTTACACTTGAAAAAAAGTGCCAGTCTGAAAATGCCAATTTGCGACTCATGTCCCACCAAAGCAGTGTGTCCCTTCCAGCAGCTTCTAAGACTGTGCTGAGCAAATCTTTATGTATAGATTTATGCATGTCTGTGTCTCCATATTAGCTAATTGGACCTTTAGGTGATTAATAGGACAGACCGTCACTGGTGATGCTGAGCAGTTAAAGGTCTGGATGTAATAAGGCTTGGATAAATGCAGGGGCTCAGTTGGCAGCCTGGATAGGAGTTTAGTTTTGGCCTCCATCAACCTGTCTTGCCACTCATCATGTACGGCATGTTAGAAATAATCTGCAACACTCCCAAAGCTAAACTTCAAGATTTGGGATGAAACTTGTACTCATCTTTGGGTTGTTATAGCAGCTATAACATGGAAGTATTCTCCGCTTTGCTCCAGTCATGGCAGCTTGTATGAACATCTGCAGTTTAACCCAAATGTGTATCGTCTGTGTTGCATCATCCACCTCGCAAAGTTACATCTCAATATTTTAGATAAAATGTCAGGCTTTGACCAGTGGTGGAGAAAGTACTCAAAAAATTTACTTAAGTAAAAGTACAAATACACAGACAAAAATTTACTCAAGTAAAAGTAAAACTACCACATTAACATTTGTACTTAAGTAAAAGTAAAAAAGTACTGGCTTTTAAAAATACTTAAGTATTAAAAGTAAAAGTACTTGCTGAATGCATTACGTAATCCCTAATACAATATCATTAAGTGAACCAATCGTATTTATTTTTAATCCATCAGAAATGTGCCATTTTAATGAACAATGCCACAGATAAAGCTTGTTTTTATTGTGTTTACTCTGTAGCATAGTTTAGACTTAGATATGTGATTTTATGCATCATAATTTCAGGGATGGAAACATCTTGTCTCCTGTCCTAACATAGCATGGACTTCACTTATTTTTTTTTTGCCACTAGTGGCTTTTATTTTTAAAGAAATCCAACAGAAAGGGGATGGAAAGAAGGTGGGTGAGGGAGGACATGAACCAAAGAGCCAGTAGCAGAGTTGTAGTAAGACCACCTACCCAAGACCAAGTCAAGACCAGCACCCGGCGCTACGTGACACAAAAAAGTTAAGTTTTACCTTTAAAATTGCTTCTCAAATTGATCTGAAAGATCCACATTCCCATAAAACACCTAGATATTAAATACTTAGAGATGAAATAAATTTAATCAGTAAAGATCCGTCCAGAAGAATCGGAATGTCATATCAATGCAGACTTTGGTCACAGTGTTGTCCTATATTTGCGACACCTCATTCAACACCTCCACACAATAATTCAGTGAATGAGTGACAACTTTTTTCATCGCAGATGCAGCATATGTGTCTCTGTACAGCTGGCTTTGCTAGCATCACATCCACAGATCTTACCTTTCTTTAAGCTTTCCTTCCAAGTGACGCTAAAAGTTGGACGAAGTCCCACCGTCTGTGAAAGCGAAGCTCTGCTTATTTTACATGTCACCATATCTTATGATTTATGCAGCTATTATATAACTGACGATTAGACAGACATCTTCTCCCGCTCAGAGGAAACCACTGCGCATGTCTGGAGCTCCGCGTGCGAGTAAAGGTGGAGGCGATGGGTGACAACAGACACTAAGTCACGTTATTGCTCGGATTTTACGGCGCCACCTTAAGAACCTGAACTTCACATTTTAACGGAAAAAAGAGCAACGCGACTTGGATGTAACAGTAACGCGACACTTTTGTAGAAATATAGTGAAGTAGAAAGTACAGATACTTACTGTAAAATGTAGTGGAGTAAAAGTAGAAAGTACCCATTATTAAATCTACTTAAGTAAAGTACAGATACACGAAAACTGTACTTAAGTACAGTAACGAAGTACTTGTACTTCGTTACTTCCCACCACTGGCTTTGACAACTTTAACAGTTCTTTGGAAAAATCAATTCTCAAACTGGACTGAATCAGAGCCTTGGAATGAAACTGAGAAGGCCGGGTGATATTGTTGAAAGGAAAACAACCGAGGTGACAAAGACTGGAGAACAGATGTATTAGAGAATGGAAGAAAGATGGAGCGACGTGTGGTTTATGTGACCAGCCAGTAGCCGGGTGATTGATTGCAAGAGAAAGAAGGTGGATATATTTAAAATTGAAAATGTGATGGCCTGCACTGCCCATTATTGTTATTGTGAGCACAATAGTTTGGGTCATTGTGCTGACATTTTTGTTCATAGAAGGCTGTTAAGGATCTCTGATGTTTGATAGATGGTACTGTATGTAGCAGTTAGCTACATTAATGCCATTATTGTTGATATATTCATCCTGAAGTCCTATTGAAATTTGATTATACTGCGAGATAATTCAGTAGATTAATTAATAAACCTCTACTAGAGGTGTGCTGATCGATTTGTCACCGATAATAATCGGCCAATTTCCTTGAAAAAGTGCATGATCTCTTGATGCTGATCACCAAAACCGATCACATGCATCTCACTTTGCAGCCTGCGTGTATAGCTTATTTCCTCTTTTCTTCACACTGTGCCACCGTGCGGCAACAAATCTTAAGGAATGCAGTGAAGGGCTTCAACGCTCAGAGTGAATGGGGATGTTTGCGTGTTGCAACAGAAAATTATCTTGGGGTGAAGCACATCAAAATGCATCAACACAACTAATCTAATATGGCATTTTAAAACACTTGACAGAGTTTGGCTACATCAAGGCTCACTGCAGGGAAAAAAAAGACATCCGGAGCGGCCAGATGACAGGTAAAGCAGCGCACAACTACCAACACTCACCCAGAAGAGCATGACAGTCGGAAAGCTAAACAAATAATCC
>NW_006800317.1:423374-449074 GCF_000485575.1 Poecilia formosa | reverse complement strand
ATTCTAGCAACTGGTAATTTCTATTCCCAAATTATTTCAAAAGGCACAATCTCCCCTTTCACATGAAATGTTGATTAAACTTGGGATATAGTTACACTTACTATAGAATACATGTTAGGAGAAAACAAATAGTGATAAACAAACAGCTTATTTACCCTATGACATAAGTCATGCTAAAGTGTCTGGGAAGAGATCCACAGCCTTCCCGACTTAAATTGGCAGTCAAGAGTGTGCACACGATTCTGAAATTGAGAAATTATATACGCTCATTTATATGTCTGCACATCCACATTAGAGTGGATGATGTTTCCATTTATCTTTAAGGTGTTTTCGCTAGATTCGCATAACTTTCTGCGCGCAGACGTAAACCAGATTCCCTCCATCCGTCAATCAAACGGTTGATTAGATCGAAGTGTCACAGCCTAAACAGATTACGCCGGTGAGAGGCAGGCAAGAAAGCAAAAAACGTTGCTTTTAACTTCATTTCCCCAAACAGACTCCCCTCACTCTCAATATCTTCACAAGCGTTCACATAAAAGTAATTGCTGGCCCTGCTTTATGGGATCAATCGTCAAATCAGTCTTCTTCTCTCTACCGCATACCTTCAGAAAAATCAGTAACTAAATAGACATTTTATAGAATGATTTTAAAAAGGAGTCACCTCTTTGGATGTTTTACCCATTTCTTGCTTTTACAAATCAATCATAATGCATTATAAAAATACAATAATTGTACATCAACAAAATGTGCCTTTTTCTGACATTAAAACTTTACACACGCGCATACACACAAACAATGTTTAATGTTAACGTGAGAACTAATTTCTACAAAACAACATTTAGATCTAAAATGAGCCACTCACTACATACAGATGATTGATGTGCATTTAGAGACTATAGACACCACTTGGCTGGACCACTGTTTAATTAGGTCAGTCACCTAACGGGGGAACATATAAGCAATCATTTATTGTTCAACATGTTCATATAGTTGTCATTACTTTGTAGAAATCAAAGTAATGACCAGTGATTTTTTTTGGGGGGGTGGGGGGAATTTTTTGGTCAAAAAAGCCACATTTTGTTGAACACAACTTATTTATAAAACAAATTAGGTTTTTATAGATGCTGCATGCACTATAAAAATACAATAATTGTACATTCTTTCAATCATCTCTATATATCATCTAATTATTTTGTATTTTATAGTGTGGTAAAGAGAAACCAAGAATCCAATCAATAGCCTCGAAAGGTTCCTCAAAGTAAGCTAGCTCTTCAGTATAATCCCTTCTGGCAACTAATGGAAATCAAATATAAAAATAAAAATGCTTTTAGTTTCAGGGGGAAAGAAATTAAAACAGAAAAAAGTAACTGATGTAATGCCATTTATCTAGGAATAATACACTTCCAAGAAATGTTTAAACAGAAAATAGCCTTCAGCGAGCATTTTGCTTCCACTTATAAAGCAATAAAGCCAATCTGCATCACTTACTCATTTTATTCATTTTCTTCCCTCATTTAAAGCACCATATGCACATTTTTTATTAACAATTAGGTTTTTTAGCACAGGAACCTGCGAAAGACAGAGGAAATGTTTTTAAATAACTTTGCATATGGTTAATTTTTTTTAATAACTTTTTTTCATTCTTCCTCATGTGTTTCCCCAGCACGCTGGGCAAATCTGTAACAATGACATTTCTGATTTCACCCCTTCAGGCTGTCTGTTGCGCACGTTAACAAAAGTGTGCGTAAAACGGCCGTGACTTATGTTGTCAAAGCTTCCCCGCAGTGCGCTCCTCTAATTGGCCACGTCTCTGTGAGACCAATCAAAAAGGGCAGATAATTGGAGCAGCGGGTGGCTGGACAAGAGGTCACACAGGACACACTCAGACAGACAGATTGTTCTTCTGCCCGCTGCTCTCTCTGGGTCTTTTTCTGGTTTCTTGGGGTGAAATTACATCCTTCATTTGGCTGCTGCAACATCCATATGCCATGTCTCCTTTTGTCTCCTGTGTGAAGGAGTCTCAGTGATGTTCTCATCCTCTGTCTGAAGCCCGTCTCGGGGAAATGATACGTCTGTATTTCTGCTTGCATTCTTGTGTTAATTTAATTGATACCTGTGTACCCAAAGATGCTTTTTTGTTGTCTGTCAATTTGACTGATGAGGTAAAATATACATATATTTTTTAGCATGATAATAATACAATGGAGTATTAGGGAAATTGTAGATATTCTTTTTCTAAAAAGGAGGACATTTTGGCAGAAAAATTTCCACCTTCAGAAATTAATCTCAAAATTAATTTCTGAGATTCATTTTGAGATTAATCTCAGAAATTGTCGATAGAAAACAAAAACATGTCTGAGTTTGAAGTCAAAAATGCTCTAGAAGAAACTCAAAAATTTTGAGATCATCAGACATTTTCTATAACAAGGCATATTTTTGATGAGGCAATAACATTTTAACATGATGGAAAGCTCAAAAAGTTGTTTTTATATCATACTGCCCCTTTAATAATATACACCTATACTATGGGCCAATAATTTACAGACCTATTCAATAGATCAGATTATTAAAGCATATTTATTTCAGTAAGTCTATCACCAAGGGAAATCCATTGTATAGATTAAATGGACAAACACTGATATTTTCATGATAATTTTCTAATGTCAACTAATAAAAACACAACATTTACAATTAGAATATTACATCAAACTAATAAAAAAAAATATTTATGAAAACAGAAATGTGGGCTTAATGAAAAGTACGTCTAATACTTTTCATACTTTTCATTCAAAATGTTATTTTAATCAGACAAACTAGACTCAATGGGTTGTATATTTTAACTTACTTAATATGATTTTATATGTTCTTCTACTGGGGACAAATTTAAGTTAATCAACATTCCTAAATCCACATATGAGGCAACAGTATCTTAAATCCTTTCACCAAGCAGCTGATGCAATTTCACCATTTCACCACACTGGCTTAACACATATGTAATGGAGGAACTGTGTTCTTTTTCTCCAGCTATTACGCACAAACTGAAAATTTCTGTCCAAATTGGATTTCTCCAGCAACACCACAAAGCTTCCGCAGGGAGAAAGCGGAGGTGTCCTTGTGATTAAAAGTATGGTTTTGGGTGTAACAGGCAAGTAAAGAAATGAGGAGTAAAATAAGGACTCAAACGATAATTGCTGCAGAGAGGGTTCACGCTGGCTTATTGTGATTAACTTCGCCCATGTCTCGCTGCTACAAGACCTTCTGCAGAGACAATAAGATTAGCTACAGCGGCAGTCAGGCCGAGATGGGTCTGACCGAGCAACATCTGTTCTCCTCTTCCTGATTTACGCTCCACACCACACAAAAAAAACAAACAAAAAAAACCTCAAAAGATACACTGGGGAAGTGTTCTGGTCAACTTTATGAACTGCTTTTATTTTCCCAAACTCTCACTGAGCTGAAAATTTAAACAGAAATGAAACCTTCCCATATGGAATTCACAAGGCAACATATTTCTCTTTAAGCAGTTTAGTCGTTTAAAAAGATCTCACCGTATTCATGTGTTTAGCATGCTACTGGGGCCTAATGGTTATATAAACTAATTCAGACCTTGTCCAACATGTATAAACACAGTACACGCCTCTGAGGAGAACACAGCCCAGCCTGGCATAACCGGCATGTTGAGCACATAATCCCAATGACAACACGGCACAAAGGAGAGTGGGATTAGAGGAGGGAAAGAGGGAATAACCAAAAAGGAGACCAGGTTTGAGATGAAGAGAAGAAAGGAGCTGAATAAGAGATGGGGGGAGTGCTGTTACCATGTGAACGTGTTAAGATTTCCAGGAAACATCAATAATAAAAGGAATGAAACAATCCTGTATCCATGAAATGTTCAATTCAAAACTACATATTTTGAAAACACAACTTCTAAATGTAGAAAGTACAAACATTTATGTTATTACAGTCAGTAGAGATGTTCAATATTTTATATTCTATAAATATGATACCAAGTTAATAATGGACAAAAAAACAAACGAAACAACAGAAACAACAAATAAAGTGAATTATGAAGTCTCTTTAAAAAGAACTGTCATTAAAAAAAAGGGCTAGCTGAGACCAAAGCATCGGACCAAAGACTTCTGTCATCCAGTTTTTAGAAAGAGAGAAAAGTGAAAAATGATAAGTCATGCAAATGCAAATTATTCTCCAGCCAAAGAATCCCTGCACTAATGTATATTTTCACATTCATTTACTCACTGTGACGCCCTGAATCCCTCCATTCATTACACCAAAGCAGCAAAGGAATGAAGTCAGACTTGCCAAATATCTACGATGCAAGCCAACAAAATATAAAATAATAAAAAAACAGGCTGAGTGATCTCAGATTGACTTCACTCTTTATTTTTTTCTTATATTCACATTGGGAAGTAATTCCGTCAGCAGCTAAATAGCAGGAGATGAATTAAGTTATCGTAAATCGTGCGGCTTCGCCACTGAGTAAATCTCTAGTCAGAGGAAACAAGTCAAACATCTTAAGATGGAGTGTGCTTCAGTGTACATTACTTTGAGTTCCCCTACTTGTAAATGAAATTGGTTTCTTTTCCAGTCATAAGCGCATTTGCACTGAGTACATTTCAACCTTCACTTCCCCAAGTTAAGATGCTGGAGCAGCAGTGCTTTGCATGTAAATCTCCTAAAGTTTAAGCACACAGCCTACGCTCGCTGGCTTGCGCTCTGTCTGCCCCCCCCTTTTTTTATTACACCAATACACACACAATCTGTCTCTCTCTCTTGCTCTCTCTCTGCCCTCCACAAAAACACTCATGCACAAAGCCGCACAGCAAAACCAACTTAAACTTACTAGAAGTCCATAACTTGATTTCCCGTAAATGCACCGTAGGGCGATTCTGAAGCAAATTGCTGGCAGAGGTGCAAATTCAAGAAGAAACCCACACAGTCTGCTCTGCAGACAGCAAAACGTCTCAAATAAGACATGCTGACACCTACACACTCAAATCAGCATTCAGCTAAAGAACTATAAAAACTGCCTTTTTCACATAAACACCCAACATCCTGCTAAAAGTGAACAGCACTCTGGACTTAAATGTTATAGTAAAAAAAAAGCAAAGCAGAAGGTCTACAGATCATAGTTAGCTATAGAGTCATTTAATACGACAAACTCTCATTTTCTACTGGTATTTACCCGTCGCCTTAGCCCTTTTTTCACTAGTTATGCCTGTTACTTAACCTCAACTCTACATGCTATACATTCATGCAAAAAAAAACAAACAAAGTTTATTGATTCATTTTGTGCTGAGACAGACAATCGGGTAGAGCAGTTGGGCCATAGAAAGAGAATTTCCTGGCATACATTCAGGAACATGAATTCTGATATTTGAATCTGTAGGCTGCTGCAGAAGCGAGCAAAGAAGCTATAAGTATGTTTTCCACAAACTAATTAATTCAGTAATTCTGGCATCAGCATACAAATGCCATTATTTTGTCTGGGATGACATTAAAATTCGCAACAGTATCTGTGTTTCCGTCCCACTGTCATGCGAATTTTGACCAAAACTTAAAAATATCGTAAAAAAAGCTAATGACCCATGTTTCCACAAAGCAAAAAAGCTATTAGTGTGTTTTCCACAAACTAAGTAATTCATCCTCCTGCAGTCTTAGTGTAACACTCAGGAGAAGTGCAGAAAATGTCACGGTAGGACAGTGGGGGGGTTGTCCCATAAGACCATCATAAGACCCAAAATAAAAATGTGTTATAGAGCCGGGTCAAATAATTTTGGCATCAGCACACAAATGTCAGTATTTTGTCTGTGAAAATGTTCAAATTGGCAAAAGTAGCTATGTTTCCATCCAATTGTAATAACATTTCAGCAACAAGGCAGTTCAATGTTCTCATCATAAAAACAAAAATATGAAGTCAAAATAAGATACTACACAAGCACAATAAATGCTTAAAATGTATAAAACACTTTAAAATGATTTTACTCAGGATTTTGCTTTCTCTTTCTGCCAAAATCAATCATGTATTTGTCAATTCCACATGCCAAGTCCTTCAGCTTGTCCTTTGTGCGTAGCATGTGGAATCTGAAAAGCTCTGCGGTGCCACGTCAGAGCAGCCGCCAGAATCCCATCTCCAACCGGCTTTCTGCTGATACTGTATGCAGATGTCAGCAGGAAGGAAATGCCCCTGCTCATTTCTCAGCCCCAGAAAACGGCACGGAGGCAGCCCTCTGGTGGGAATGTGTTCATGTGTGTGTCATCATCAGTGATTTTAACGGATAAGCTCCACATGCCCAACAGCAGTGCATTGTGAATCACCCATCAGGACACCTGGCACTCCGCAGCTTGCAAAAAAACAAACCAAAAAAAAAAAAAAAAGAGGCTGGCTACATGCATCAGTGTCAAAGTACACACACACAGGATGTGCGTTCGGGCTGTGCCGTGCTCTTCCTATGGTCGAACCGCATATTGTATCCCTTTCACCTCGTCCTCCCTCTGGCTGGACAGTGATAAGTGCCGCGTTCTCAGTCAATGCGAAGATGTGAATAATGGATGAAGTACAAGTTGTGCGGGACAACAGCAGAGGCACTGCATGATGGACACGGACACAAGAAGAGACATGGCAGGAGCAGTAGGAGTCTCGGTTAGCCATCTTCCACCTGTCTTCTTCAATTCCATTTTTCATGTCATGCCTTGCTGTCAAGAGAAATCAGTTATTTTTTTTCCAAAAAAACAAAATTCAGTTGCCGGACAAACTAATTTCGCTCGGAAAGTTATTCTCTCTAACAGCCCGGAGTGTTCTCGCACTCAGTCGGCTGGATTCACTGTTTAGTGTGTTATTTGACCTTAAAACCACTCACACCATGTCGGCCTCACACAGTGAATAAATGAGGCTGTCACCTAAACGCAAACACACATTGCTCTCCGTTCCCCGTGGGTGGTACAATCATGCCAACTCCAATTCCTACAATGTTATTCATATTTTATGGGGGGTTTTTTTACCATGCATGAGTGCGATGTACACATGTGTGCTTCACTGACTGAGTCTGAAAGCAGTCGTGGCATTTTGTGAGGTGTTTTTGCAGCTCGGTGCCAGTAACCTGTGGGGGTATTTGCGTGTGTCTGACTCCTCTCTGGTTAGTTGTCCAGCAGGGTTTCCTTCAAGGCTCAGAACACACTCAGTGACCTGTGCTGTTGTGCTTGTCTAAATTATAAAGGCGGTTGTGAGTGTTGAGAGGAGCCAAACATCATTTTTAGTATATAGAAAATGCATTTTGAAACTGAGGCCTAGCCCGATATCAGGGAAAATTAATACATTTTTACGTGTTTTGGCCTTTCATCCACACAAAAATGCCATTTATTGCCACGCTGTTAAAAGTTTTAATCCATTTCGACCAGAAGACAGAACCAACTCTCAACCTTATCAGCTCAGTGTCATGTACGAAACACATTGATGTCAAATTTGTTTTCCCCTGAGCACTTTACTGAGCAACACCAAGAATGTGCACACTGGCGTAAAACATGGACCTTTGAGCAAAAGTCCGCTTTACGTCTGCCTTGAGAACACCTGGTTCTTCATGAAGTATGCCCAAGTGTGAGGTAGCCTTTATTACCTCATTTTATCCCAAGGCAGCCACAAACACAGCCTTCACACAGACATGATTTGGGCATTTGAAATTTCTGAGTTAAGTGTTGAAGTTCTATATAATTTATATAAAAGGTGAATATTGTTTTTGTAATGCTAGCCCCACTAACTAGGATAATCGGTAGGGTACTTAAAATCATTTAAAACATAAACTCTGTTATTTTAGTCAGGTATTTCATTAACACTTTTTAAAAATTCTGGGAATAAACAGCTTCATTGCTTTTTAACAATCTTTTTCGTTATATTCCAGTTTTTATTCCGTAATCAGAGTAACTGGAAATGGATAATTTTGTTATCAGCACAAAGGTTTACAAACCCTTGAAAAAAAATATGACACACTCATCGGTGCATCTGGATTCAGTCATTTATTGCATTTATTTTTAATTTAGGCTTTTAATCACATTCTATGTCAAACACCCACAAACTAGGCTATATAATGAAGAAAATCCTGGACTCCCAATGAATCACTTCAATGTCAGGAACAAGAGTCATCTTCTGGACAGACTACAAATTTTTGATGTGAACTTTGAATTTCTTCTGTATATATGGATGTGTGGATGACCATGAAAAAAAGGGAATTACCAAATCCATGACATTACCTCTTTAAAATAAAGTAATTCCTTTGGACCTTTTCAGATGGTTTGAAGTGCCCTCTTCTATCAGCAGAAACAGATGCATCACTTTCATGCATTATGCATTTGCCACATCAAAAAAGGTCCCATGATTTCTGAACATCATGACTCATTGCTCTTGACTAATGCTGCACACTTCCCACCAAGATTGAAACTCACCATTTCAGTGACGTCATTATGCTTAATGACCTTTCTAAGAAAGCAGACATTTATTTTTTTATATACATTTCATAAGAAGTTTCTGATACAAAAAAATCTCAAAAGATTCCTTTTGTGGCCTTTCATATTTTTTTTCTTTTCAGGAATGCTGATGTAAAATAAGCTTTTTCTTTCCTGCAGTTCTGACTCATTTGGCTCAGAAGGAGATTTGATACTCACTCAGTTTATGACCATGGCTTATCCAAAAGATAACTGGCAAACGGTCAAACTTTAAACTGAAGACGCCACAAGAAAACGACCGTCTGTCCCCCGTGGAAGAGAAAGTCATTAAAGCTTCTCTACTTTGCCGGTTCCCATCAGGCCATTAAAGATTAGGCCTTGTCCTTTCACGATTATACTTTACAAAAGTTAATGAAATCAAAGCAAGGTTTCTGTATCAGAATTTTGTTTCAACGTGAACAAAAATAACACTATATATTTAGTAGTATTACATGGACCTGATGGAGTACAGTAATTAGTATATACAGGCACTTGAAGACTCTTGCCTGAGGTGTTCAGAGATCACTTGGTAACTAATGACTAGTTAAATTTAAAACCATAATTCAAACTGTGAGTGTGCAGGAAGAAAATGTCATCATGACTGATCCTACGTGACTGTCATGAACGAAACACACACATTTTTCCCGGTCTTCACCTTTCATCCTGGCTGTTATCAAAAACAATTACCTGCCAGGTAACTCCAGAACTTAGCGTCTTTGCCCAGCATGTCTTCTTGCACAAAGAACCCATTTCATATTGTTTCAGTGAAAAGGTGCGACTTTTCTGAGCAAAAGAAGAAAAAAGGGGAAAAAAGGCTTTTTGACCTGCCAGAAATGTTGAAGCTGCTTTCCTACACGTGCACTTTCAATCTGGCATGAAGCTTTTGTCCACAACACAGATTTCAGGAAAAGAAAAAAACTGCTTAGAGGGAATAAAAGAAAAGGACATTTCTCATGGCAGCTTGTGTGGTTTTGACATAAATATTCTCTGTTCGTACAGCAGTCTGGGTTGGTGGAGTGTCTTCTTCGGAGTATTTCGTGCTTTGATCCTAAGTAATGACAGGTGTCATTTTGATACAAGAGACACTTTGACGTCTTTATTGTGATAATCCTTGATGTTTGATAGCAGAAATGCTACTTTCTCTTGGGCAACATGCCCAGCTGAGCTTCCTGAAACTACAGTCATGTTTAATGTATTCTTTATGTAAACAAACCACTCTAGTGCTGCTTGCTTTTAAGTTTTTTTCCAAGATAGTTGCTTTTCCATCCATGTGTATTTTGTCCTTTGTTCAATCATGGTCATACAAACTTCCCAAAGGGTTATTTTTTCTTCTTCTAAATCAGATTTCTCTAACCATTGATAGGAATTTAATCTGTCTTTACAGCTATGCCTGTTTTTTATTTTGATACACAGTTCCTTCCTATGAACTTTTATACCACTTCTATTTCTGAAACACAGTAGCATCAAAAAAACACTTGGTTATTACCTGGGACAATAGATTCTTTTCAGAGATAATTTTGGAGGAACAATATTTACAGTTGAATCCTAGGAGGAATCCAAATTCCTGCTGCAGAGCTGGGATTCAAGTTTTTAATTAATCCTAACACAGACATCCCTGTGGGTAAACACACTCAAACACACTGCCACAAAACACACATGCACGCACACACAGAATACAGAGTTAACATTTAGGGCTGAGAGCCAAAGAGTGGAAATCTCAAATTCCGCATAGACTCGTCTGAGAAGGTTTGTCATTCACTAAGTCACAGATTTCATACTTCCACACATTTAGGTTTACTTACTAGTGCGGTACTGATAAAAAATCTTAAGTCACTCTCTATTGATTTATATTTTCCTTTCAAACAGACAGACAATATTTACATTTTTAAGGTGTCCTTGATTATGAGTAAGTGTTTAACTGCCAGAGCCGGGGAATAAATTCGAGAGCAGTATCTTGTTATAATAAGAATTTTTCAAGATATAAAACTTGTCAAAACAAGAAGGCATCTTGATAAAACATAATATGTTATCTTTCAAATAAGAAAGGTTGTAATAACAAAACAACACCACCTTTTGGAAACAAGTCATAATTCGTCAGAGGAGCGTATTTTTATTTCCTGTTGTATTGAGAAACTTCCTCGTTATAATGACATATAAAATAGCATAACGAAAAATGTTCTTTTGTGTCTTGTTATAATGAGAAACTTTGACATAATCGTCTCATTTTAACGAGAAAACTTTCTGAGAAAGAGATACCACTCCTGAACTGATTTCCAAGCTCCGGCAGCTGAATGTTTCCATAGATCTCCAGAATCTTTCAAAGACTGGATGTTGACCAACAAGGGATTTTCTGTAGATAACGCTGAAATTTAAAATTCAGGGCAGCCGATTACTGGTAATGTTTATTTTATTTTGTTTTTATGATTATTCTCTTTCTTATGTTGTTAAGATATTTCTCATATACTTTGCAGTGTGTTTTATCCCATCCCTCCTGGGATAGACATGAGAGGACTTCAGTGTCCTTAAAAAGTGAACGCCATTTCATAATTAAAGTTTAAATATGTCAATTCTATTTTTAATGGGGTCAATTTGTACTGAGCCCATTAAACTCTAAAAGCAAAGTAGTTTGACTTTATTTATAACTGGCTGAAGATCTGATGTAATGCGTGACAGATTTATAGCTGTTTGATTCTATGAGGCTCATTTATCAGATAAAAAGAACCTTTACAGCTTCAGTGGTTACATTTTTGTTAAAACTGTTTCTATGTCCTGACAGTAGAATATGAGACAGAACATAAAGCTCCTCAGTGGTCCTACTGCCATCTGTAGAAATTCACCTCTCCCTCTCAGAAACAGCTAATCAGAGCCTGGAGGAAGGTCTTAACGCTGTTAATAAAGCGTATGTACACATTGTTCACACTCTTCCCATCTTCACTGCATACCATATTGCCACTGTACTGCAGCTGTGCTACTAGCAGAGAGACAACGTAACGTTACAGAAAAACTGCCAAATTCACGAGTTCCCAGCCAGCTCTGCTGTGGAGTGTGTGCTTGTTCAAACTTTCAGGCAAAGTTAATTCTACTGTGTTAAACATACTTTTCATTAAGTCCACGTTTCTTCAATAAAATGCTTTTCATTGTTTGATGTAATATTCTCATCCTAAATATCTGTTTTGATTAGGTTGAGCAATAAAACATCAATTAACAGAAGTAAAGAAAACATGAGAATATCAGCCTGGGTGTGATTAGTCTATATAATGTGTGTCTTAGTAACATTCTAATTTAATGAATATGAATGTTTATGACTGATAATGTGCTATTAAATCCTCAAAAGTGCAGGTGTCCAGTTAGACTTAAAAGTGTAGATATATTTTTACTGCTTCTTTCTGTCAGGGATCCTCACTTAGTCACTGCAAGTGAATTATTGTGATATATTAATGAATACTTTTTATGACACAGATGAATCATCTGCAGCTGTCACACAGCTTATTTCAAAACTTTAATGGCACAAGGAATCAGATTAGGAGACTGGACAAAGCAAAGAAAACAGACCATTTCAGCAACAGCTTTTAAAGATGTCAGTAAAAAGTTGATATTTTAGCTTTTAGAATATTCCAGATCAGCCTCTTTGAAAAGAAAAAAGCACACAATGCTTTTTTCAGCAAATGATTTCTTAAAAAAAATGTAAATATCTTCTAAATAAAAAGAGTATGAACCCTTGTGCGTGCGAAGACTGAGGCAAATGTAGAGGACTATGGCAAATGATACAAGTTTTACGTATGTGGGGTCGGTTGGACCCCATTTCTACGTACAAGGGTTCAAACAGATGAGGGTAGAAGTGAAATCAAGCTAAAAAATGTGTTCTGCCCTTCACCATTTAGTCCGTACTTGTCCATGATCGTGATTCCAGCTCACAGCCTCATTAATCCCTTCGGCGAGACCTGAAGCTAAAAGTGTTTGCCAAATTGAGAGCATTTCTATTTCTGATTGGCTGTGCATGAATGCAAATGCGCATCCACACATAAATGACGCTCTCTGCACGTGGCCTTACTTCCTTGACTGATGAATACCTTTTCGGTCCTTGCTGTGAATATATAAATTCACAAGGAGTTGTGATTGAGCACACGTTTATGAACCTGGAATGCAGTGAATCATAACATAAAATTCATTCAAACACATAACAGGTTGGCTTTTCAGCAGGTTGTGATGTGAAATGAATGATTTTCCTCCTGCCATCGCTGCCTTCAATAAGCTGTTTTTTGGCCATAAAACTAATGTAGCGGTCATGCAGAGTGACTGCCCTCTAATATGGAAATTCATAAGCTAAAATGGCGCACGGGGACCGTCAAAACCAGGCATTCCCTCTGGTTCTTTCTCCCTCCTACTCTTGCTTCCCCCTCACGTCATCCATCCCTGTCTCTTCTTGGATAGCTGAACAGAGAAACACAATTGCGTTGGAGATTCTCCTGATGAACAAAACGGTTGTTTTTTCTTTTGGCAAACTGGACAGAGACTCAAACTGTCAGCAAAGCTTTTAGCGAGGATAATGAGCTCAGGAAGATCTACTGTACTTGAAGGTGATACGACCACAGTTTGACTTACAGAGTTTGACTCAAATGACTTCAAATATGTTTACATTTAAAACACTAGCTTGGCTAGCACGCATTTGACTTGATTAGCATGGTCTGCTACTGAAAATGTAATATGAACCAGGAGTACGAAACCACTGGAAATAGTGCTTTTATGGACGAAAACAGGTAAATCAAAGTCAACACTTGACGACATATCAAAGGTAAACCATCAACTAGAAAGTTTTTATAATGTAGCATAAGACCTGGTCGACAAAGCAATAGCAGTATATATTGCAAAATAAGTTTTTCTTGGTAGACATATGTGGAAGGGTTAATATAGATGTTGCATGATATTGTTGATGTCCACAATTTTGCACATGGGCACAATGCTGGAGGGCAAAAAAATAAATTCTTTTAATTGCTATCTATAGCTGCATTGCTGCAGTAGAACAATTCTGTTAGCTAAATGAAACCTGGAGATGTAGGTATTACTCATTTAGTGGGGTGCGCCACAGCAAAGGTAAAAATAACGCAGAAAACCATTGAATAACTCAAAATCACTCATATTCTTATTTTATTTCTCTCTCTATGCTGACTATGTAACACACACACTCCCTGCCATAGCAACAGACAACAATACCACTAATGTATCAGTATTCAATACTCAAACATTTCCCACACATTGAACAGAACATTCACTCCGTTACAGTTTTATGTTTTCAGGCTGTATGTTTCTTTTGTGATTATTAGTAACTGATCATCTGAACACAGCTGTGGTTGATTAGCTAATTAAACACCTGCTCTGCTGATGATCTCTCAGAGTGTTGGTGTGTAGGTTGCCAAATTCTGCAGCACATCTACATGCTAAGTTTGTAAAAGTCAAGCTAGCATAACTGTCCTACTTAACTCTCCTTCCCTATTTCTTTTTAAATTAAAACATTTTCCTGACCTGTGAAATTGGACACCCTTAGATCTTGTTGTCTTGTTGTCATAGTGTTGACAATTAGTAACAAAGCACTGCGTTTTATATATCACACATATATTTATGCTTTAGCCCATTATGTTGTTAACTTGAGAGCTAAAACCAATGGTAGTCATTGTCGGCAAGACGTTGCCTGTGAGACGTGACATTGCAACGTGTCTATACATTCTGTCTTTTTTCATCTCTGTGAAAACAATCATACATGATCAGACACAAAGACACAACATTTCTTTACCCAATATGGCCCAGTTGGGATGAGCCCTCCTGTTTCTACTGGGATCCTGAAGCTGCGTGGAGGGGCTCCCTCTGCCCAGAATAGCCTCTTTTGCCTGGGACACTCTGCCCTGGGCAGCCCCCCTGCCTGGAGCTGAAGTGGCAGAGCTGCTCCATGGTTCCCCACCCTCTGTAAAAGACGTGCCGACTAAAATTCACCAGGGCTCACAGGGAGATTAAGACACCAAAAGAGTAAAAGGGGAAACCCACAGGTAAAAGGGGTTTGGGGGAAGACCTGATAGCAGAACAGGAACAGAAAGCAGTTTGTCAGGAAGAGAGAGTAACATTCTGGGTTTCTGTTTTTTCTTTGTAAGTAAAAGGTGGCAGAAGGTGAACAAAGGAGCACGGTATGTTACGGTTTAAGGTTACACAGCAGGAAGAAATCCAAGACATGCCCCAGAGGAGAGGTGAAGAAAGAGAAACTTTAGCCTGTAACACCACCAGGGAGTATAGTTCCTTCTCGCAGCAGACATAATGAGGAGAAGATCTCAGTGCTTTGATCAACCACAATCACAGCAGCTCTGTACCTGCTCAGCGCAGTCTTCCACAACCGACACAACGGCAAATTAGGAGCCGCAGCTAAAGAACAATTTGAGCACTGCTCGGCTAAATTGCCAATTGACAAACTGCACAATCCGAGTGAAGATAGATCACTGTTTAGACTACTTATGTGTGAAGAGTACACAAAGGCAAATCGATTGAACAGTCACGCTAGCCTGGCGTGAAACAAGCAGAACAGAAGCTCTTGAAGTTGCTCTGCAAATTGGGGGCGCATAGTTAAAGGTTTTTAGCTAGAGCAATGGTTATGGATGAAACAAATGCAAATTTATGTATCAATGCCCTCATTTAACATCTTTGAGAGCAAAAAGGCTGGCTCAGAACAAAAGCTCATCTCAGCTTCTTTTTTTGAGTATTAGTAACAGTGAGAGTGTGTGTTGAGACCTTATTTATTGTTCAGGCATGTTACTGCTCCATGATCAAAAGAGGAGGGACAGAATGGGAGAGAAGAGGAAGAAAAGCCATGGGTTAGTTAGAGACAATACTTTCATCAGGGGCGCTGAGGCTGTTGACCCAACATGAGCACATGGGACAGCTTGTGAATTCAATTTTAATCAATTTGATCACAAAAAAGTGCTGGCAAAGAGGGGGACATTCCCACTGCTTCTATTTTATGGAACCTATATATATATATATATATACACATATATAAACATTTGCCAGCAGTGCAAATGTTTTTTTATTTGATTTGCACTTATCCCCTTTTTATCTATTTTTTACATCCAATGCAGATATCTGAGACTTGGTATCGGCTGGTACTGACACAAAAACAGCTGACCTGACTCAAAACATTTCTGTTTTTTTTCAACACAGACATAAATGTACTGAATTACAAAAGCATTTGATAACTCTGCGCCAGCACAGCACACTTAAATACACCAACAGCTTCACAATCTTGGTCAAACATGTAAAAACAACAGAAGAAATAGTGGTTCAGTGCAGTTTACCACAGTCCGTGTAGGAGACAAGAGTAAACAAGTGACAGAAAATGGTCTAATTAAATGAGACCATAACAGAACTGGACGCCCACGTATTCCCAGTTTAGTTCTCATGGCTTCACCAATTGACAGATTTTTCTGTGGACCAAAAAGAATTTGCAAATAGGCAAAATTTTCTTTGACAATTTGTAAAGTGTCTGAAAGAAAATGCAGCTTCGGAAGCTTAAATAACTAGACGCAATACTACTGAACAAGCTATTATCTGATGTTTGCAAAGCAGCCAATTCAGGAGCGTCATTCATTTTTGTTAGCTTTAGCAGTAGAGCTACAATAGTTTACACTGTGCATGTTAAGGTGGTTGATCCTTAAAGTGCTAAAATACACAACTAGAAATTTTTCTAGAACAGGTCTCCAGTATTTGTGGATTTCAGCTTTTCACAGGTGGTTATGGTTGCTAACCCTCACAAAAAACTGGAGGTCCACATGCAAAATGTTAACTAACATTGCACATGGCCCTGGTCACATCCCTCTCACTGTGGAAGATAGTGATGGCAGCATCCAAATTCTATGAGGAATTACTTTGTATGGGTCTGTAACATACAGTCCTACAAAATACCTTGACATGTCTGGTTGCAACATGGCAATACCTTTACTTAGTATGTGACAGCTGGAAAAAGAGCTTATTTGAAAAAAGATTAGGAAATTATGCCAAAGGAAAAACTAGAAATCAGTTATCTTATCTATAATCTATCAAAACTGACAGAAATCATGGCTGAATAGGAC
Organism: Poecilia formosa; assembly: GCF_000485575.1. Classification (NCBI taxonomy): domain Eukaryota; kingdom Metazoa; phylum Chordata; class Actinopteri; order Cyprinodontiformes; family Poeciliidae; genus Poecilia; species Poecilia formosa. The sequence goes on along the minus strand of NW_006800317.1, from coordinate 432,476 downwards.
AATAAATTCCAGAGCTCAACAAATTGAGAGCACATGGTAAACTAATTTTTGCCTAAAAGAAGCCTCTGTAACAACTGTCCGTTGCTGAAGTACAGATGAGGGAAATGTAACGTATTTAAGATCAAAAGTGCTAGAGTGGCTCTTATTTCTATAATGTTCCTCAAAGATCATTGAGTCTAAGCTTTGTGAAGCATTTCAATACAGTTTTTATAGGAAATCTGCTTCACACTGTATAAAACACTGTCAAACCGGTTGCATTTAATAGTGCTGTTGATAAAGTTTCGGGGCAAATAGTGATCTTTTTCTATAACTGAGCATAAAAAGCATTTTAAGCAATCGTACAAGCAACGAGGGAAATTCCACTTAGATTAATGAAAATGTATGAAAGTATCTGAGCACAGAACAGTTGGCTTTGGTTAAGAATGTTATTAAGAAACTGCAGGAAAAATGAAACTCCCTAAAGGCTCGACCCAGGGCTGGTTAATCTTGTGATTTGACTGTGTGCAGCCCAGAGCTTAAAACTGAAGATTAACACAAACCCATGGCTTTATGGCACCTGCCAGTGGTCGGTCACCACATTGTGTTTTGCTCTGCCAATTTAGCATGGCACAATGTGAAAGGCAACAGTCAAACTCACTTGCAGACCAGAAAATAACTAGAGATTTGCTTTGTTTTTGACTTGTTCAGTATCTGTATTTTTGCTAAGTTTTACTTTATAGTCAATAAGGCTATAAACGCTTATTGTATTTATCCCCTGATAAGTGACTATAAGGCTTTTGTAGCCTTATAGTCAACAAGGCTATAAAGCTTTGTTGGCTATAAACAAGTCAACAAGGCTGTCAGTTTGGATCTTTTTTGTCCAAAAGTAGGAAAACCGCTACACAACACAAGTAGTTCCAGGTCATCTTGGGATGGCACTAAGAGAAACAAACTTCACAGTCTCAATCTCATCATTGACATATAAAATGTTTTTCTACTTTCTGGGTTGTGCTTTGGCCAAATGCATGGCCGGAGTTTGAACATACTTTTGATTAATTTGGTTTCAATAACATGTCTATACTTGGTTATGGTGGTATTCCATATCCCTGTTTCATCTCATCTCTAAGCAAAGCCTAAACAGCTTGTCAAGCTAAAACAAAGCCTATTAGTCACCTCACACTTCAAATAAATGGTTTGTTTAAACAGGAACAAAATATCCATCCACCTAGAACTAACCACTGTCTTCTCCTTATCCAAGATTGGGCCACAGACCTAAAGCCTAGTTCACTCAGCAAGACTTTCATGATTTTTGTCCCCATTTATCCCTTCAACAATCTTAAGGATGCCCCAATTATCAGGATGACTCCTTAGATAATCTTAAACAATATTTCTGCCATGATCGCAATTTGTTAAATGTGATCCTGTAGGCAATTGAAAAGCGATGTGATGGAAGCACCGAAGGGAATTCAAATTAAGAAAACAAAACAACTGCCATAGTGCATCAGAAAATCCACTGGACATCAGAGATGTCTTATTCTATAATTTTTTCTCTGTTCAACGTAGTCCGCGAGCTATAGCCATTGCTTCTTCTCAGTCGACTATGTTTATTTACTCTGAACTCACTTTAGATTTTGTGAGATTTCCCATCTGGCATCTGAATGTTGGTGAGTGAAATTGGTTCGTGGTGTGGTACGTTAAATTTGCTGTGTGGCTCGACATCACACACTGTACAACCAAACCTGTCATACTTACAATTTTTTATCAACATGTATGAGGTCTCTCAGGTTTTGAAAATCAGTCAACAATTTTACAATCTTGCTGTGTACCAGCCATAACAGGTGCAGAGGGGACACATTCCTCTCACTAGAGACATTACCCAGCTCTCTTCCGGGGAACCCCAGGTGTTCCTAGGTCAGATACATACAAACAAGTGATTTCCACAAAATCCACCCACTTACATATCGTCTGATACAACAGTCAGCGTATGTGGCTCGATAAGTACCAGTGAGACATCAGCTTTAAAAAGGCAATGATTGGTTTTTATGCTTGATTATATTCAAAATGTCAGGAAAAAAGAACTTAAAACTCTGATATCGTTCTTATACCTTTAAATGCATTGCTGTACACTTTCAAAACACAGTCCTTACCTGAGCCTCTCTGCACTGCCTTAGCATCTAATTCATACATAACCATCTGTGTAGGTGTCTGCAGCTGTATTTGAAAAGTTAATAGTCCATATCTGCATGCAGTATAAAAGCAGTGGCGGGAGGCAGACCTGGCACAAGCTCCCTCCTGCTGATTTCAGCTGTCAGACACATTTATTAACTATGATGAATCACCCCTCGACTTCACATCCAATCTAAGGCCTCTCAGAGGAACTCAAATCTGGTCACCTCTTTTATTAAATGATTTTCTTGGCTCATGGTGCGGCAAGCCGGCGTTTGGACTGACAACCTGTTGGTATGGGCTGCTGGTAAAAATCAAAGTGCCAACGGGCCCACAGCTGGATGTGTCATTTTTGAAACAGCATGGACGATTAAGTGGCCAGACGACATGTAGCCCCCATTGGGAACAGGAATTTTAAAAGGTTAGTTGGGAGTTTTTGAATGAGTCATTGTATATAAAAGTGTTCTTTTGACCTTCCCTAAAACGGATCTCTACCTGGGTCATTGAAGCTAACAGTTATTGAGGTACTATAAAAACCTTCTTTCACAATGCAGTTTTACCTTTTTTTTTTTTTTTTTACAACCTTTCCTTTTAGGTCTTACCTATATTTTACACAATAATGCACTCAAATATGACTGTAGTCTCTTTGTGAAAAATAAATCTGTACAGAGATGAGACAAGTTCAGAGAAAACAAAAACCCCAAGCAGGACAAGTGCTTCTCTCAGAGCGTAACTTGGTCTGGAACGGTACACCCAAAGGGTAGAACCTTTGATCTTGGCCTGACCGGAAGAGTTGAGCAGAAAACAATAAGAGGAGCGGGAGAAGAGGGGAAAAAACTGAGCAATCAATAGATTCTTGTAGGCACAGCCTCAAGTTTCCAATCTAACACAGTGCTTTATTGATTAGGCTTCAAGGTGTGGGGACAGTAATGTCAGCACTGGATCTGGGAGTCTTTAACAAAGTAAACTAATGAGAAGGAGGTTGGATAGTTGAGTCTGTGAGGCCATACAAAATACACAGAAATGAAAAATCAGAACTAAAATCTGAACTTGTCATACTAAAGATTCCTTGTGGTGGTAAAATTATATTTAGATAAGGCCTAATGTTTATGTAAGATAAGCATTAAAAAAGTCAAATATGAAGTTTTTAGGATTTAAATTTCAACATTTCCCAGTCATTGTCCTTCAATGAAATGACTTCTGTCTTCATTACTGCTTCGCAGTTCCGACATATAAGAGTAAAAGGGACTGTTGTCACGTCGAAATACAAGAAGTTCTAATCAGAAATGCCTGCAGCCCCTTCAGTTTCTAACCAGTTCCTGTTGAGTCTTCACCAATATCAACCAGTTAGTTTTAGGCTTTGGGCATTCACTATTATTTCATATTTTCTGCTTTTATTGAGCCAAGATTTTAACATTGTGACATCTTTGCAAGTTTTATACATCTGATCCAATATAGTAATATAACTTTTGTCATTTGTGAACTATTATTTTTAGAGTGTGGACAAAAGAGCGACTTGTTATAATCCATTGGTGTTTGGACCTTTAGTTTCAGTTATTTTCTTTCTTGATCATTTCTTTATTGTTTGTTTTTCTTATTTTTTACCATGTTAGCTGATTTAGTCTCATTGTTTGTGTTTTGAATTAGTTCCATTAGACCTGTGTTTATTTCTGTTTACTGTTTATATTAGGCTTTTGCTCCCTTCCTCAGCTGCATCCATTCACCTATAATTAGTTCTTCTGGTTCATTTTTCATTTCCACCCCACATTTAAGCTCTTCTCTCTGTTTGACTTGCTGGATCCTTTTCTGTTACTTGTGCTCTGGCTTCTGTTGTGTTCTATTATTGTAAGTTGTTTTTCAGTTCATTATTAAATATCCACTACCATGTTCTTCCAGAACTCCACTCTGCATTTTGGTCCTGCTTCTATGCTTTACATTTTCCCATCTTGACTTTATTTTCTTTCATTAACCTGTGCAGGGCATACATCCCTGTAAATGTGGAAAAAGTTTAGAAATAATTTCTCATAAATAGGTGTAAACATCTGCTTCAGTTCCTAGAAAAGAAGACCTTTAGAATTAGGTCAGAGCTGATTTTAAATACAAAACTCATTGCACCTAAGCGAAATGGCTAAATGTGGGAAATTTCTATACATATTTTGAATGTTTGTAGTGATGACATGCAGCTATTTTGGTAGCTGGAATGAGATTAGCTTCAGGCAGTTGAGTCATTTAGGTAGCAAACTGAGTAGTTTTCATGTGAAACGATGGTGAAACGATGCAAAAGCTTTTATAAATATGCTGGTGAGCTCAAATGTGAATGACTATAATCCCCAAAAACAAACCAAGAAACTCATTCTTACAAAACACAAGCTATTTAATTAGGTAAATCTGGTCATTTTTAATTTAATTCCAATCAATGTAGTAATCATTCATGTTTTACAGTTTTATAGTTAGTCTAGTCTAACATAAGATGACTACATTGTCTTTGTATGTCTTCTATAGTCTGACACAGATTGAAGATCTTTGAGGCGGTTCAAATACTCCTAATTTCCAAACAAACTCCAAGTGTCTTTCATCAAATTGGTGTAATGGCAGAAAAAAACTAATTCAGGCAACTTTCAAAAACAAAAAAAATAGAAATAATGGAGAAACTCTGTTTAACATCACAATTGTTTACAAAATTTCAGACCAAACTGAAGTTTTGCAAAAACTCTGTATTTGTATCTGCGTGTGGATATAGGAAAATGGAGACTTTGGATACCACACATTACGGTGTGCAACAAATAATACGTCAATATATCCACATACTTAACTGACACGATTCCCAATCCATATCATGTTGTGTTTTATATTAGAATATCATATTCTAATATACAGAGGCTGAAGTGGTTCAACCTCTATATCTCTCCACACAAATGAACCTCCTGATGCCTTGTTTAAATCCTGCCAGGAAATTGTGGTTATTTTGAAGGAAATTGATTGGCTGACATAGGTTTTAGTTTAGTGCTGCACTGCCCCCTGTAGGTTTGGCATGTTTCGAATAATACTTAGGGGCGCATTTGTTCGGGTTCACGTGGATGAAAACTTTTCTGAAACTGATCCTGTGTGTTTGAGGTTATTCTTTAAAGATTTTTGTGACATAACCTGTGGAAACGTCTGTGGAATTTCTGACATAGAAACTTGTTTGGCGTTATGAGCCTGACTTTACTTAATTTAGAAATACTGTGTTTTAATAACGTCACACCTTGTGACTCAAGATCTAATTAGACCAAAAGTCTTCACATATAATTGTACAGTAGGAAGATAGGTACAACATCACCAACTGTCTGATGAAAGCATGCTCTTGGATAAACCCTAGTGTGAGTAGTTATTGTCTATCGCAGGTAAGACAGTAGATGTGTTTACATTGACCATGTAATTGTGCAATTATACATTTCAAAAATAAATTTGCTCAATGGAAATGCGATAATTTTGAAAAAGAATTCTTGCTTTTTGCTAAAAAAGTTTTGACACTATTAAGAGGTATTTTTTTTCGGTCATATCAAAATTGGCTTATTTTGCAGAACTCCAATGGAAACACTTTTTAACATCAGATGAGACACATGTTCAACAACCGGACATTGCCGCTGGTTCAAACTACGAAGAAGAAGACAAAAGTAAGTAGTGGCAGGATGATGGCGCAACATGATGGTGCACAATATCAACCTATTGTGTGGACAAACTGCACGTGTGATTTGAATTTAATTTCTTGTTTAATTGTAAAATTGTGTTTTAAGGCATTAGTGGAAAACTGACTGTCTTGTGCACATTTGTAATGAAAATGCAGCTATTTTACACAACTCATAAAAAACCCCAAACTTCCTGTTGGAGAGAAATTATAGATACTCTCCTGTTCCATCACAAAAAGATCCCGTTTCAATCACGGCACATTCTATGACATGGAGGCATAAAAAGATAGCAGCAGACAGACTTATCTCTAAACACTGGCAGCTGATAATGAGCCTGACTTCCTCTGCAGCCAGCAGTGGAGCGGTGCTAGCTGGCAGCCTCTCGGCCCCTCCGTGTCAACGTGGGGGAATTTGAAGACTGACAGCCGGGGCCATGCGCTTACAGATGTTTTCACACTCCTAACACACACCCGCACACACACACAGCAGCTCTGCTTCGAGGTTCACTTCAGCTGTGGGAGGGAGGATGACGAGATGTATTTGAAGTCTTGACACATGGAAGAGATACAGTATTGAGCTGCGGTGTGTTGGGGCTTAGAAGTGGTGAGTGGGCGCTTCACAGAGAGCCAACTGAGAGGAGGACGGAGCTTCAGGCCATCAATATACAAAGAGGGAATTATTAATTACAAAGATTTGGATTACAAGTAGACTGGAGATGAACACGTCCAAAACTTTAGCTGTGTTTACATTGACCATGTAATGTAAACATAGCTGAATTTAGGCAACGGATAACTCTGACTTATATAAAACTGGATTAAAAAGTTGATCAAGAGTTTAAAAGTAAAGTTTATTTGTGCAGCACATTTCAGCAACAAAGCAGTTCAAAGCGCTTTATGCCATAAACATCATCATACGGTAACCAATTATGAAACAAGTAATAACATTACATTTGTCAAATGCTGTCATCAAAATCATTGAGCAAATATATTTATCGATGTTCCATTTACTACAATAGGCCGGTCCCGATAACAAATTTTGCTGAGCGATTAATTGTCTAAAAAATTATTGCGATAAGCGATAATATTGTTTCAAGACCTGTTGACACTGATTTAATGGAAATGACGTAATAATGCATGCTTTCTCCTGCCATAGATACACTTTATTTTCAAAAGAACACATAACACTGGAACTGATAAACTAAATAAACAAAACAACCAAAAACAAAAATAAAATGAATTCTCAGTCTCCATTAACAAAAAACGTACATGAATACGTTTTTTGTCAGTGTAGGGACTTTAAAACACCTGTTTTAAAGTCCCTACACTGGCTCCCTGTAGCTCAAAGAATAGACTTTAAAGATCTGTTATCGCTGTACCAACCGTCTAGACCCCTCAAATCTTCTGGTTCTGGTTCTGCTCTGCATCCCCAGAACCAGAACAAAATGAGGAGAAGCAGCATTCAGCTTCTATGCACCACAAATTTGGAACAAACTTCCAGAAAACGGTAAAACAGTTGAAACACTGGGTGCCTTTAAATCTCAACTAAAAACCCACCTGTTTAGAGTTGCATATGGCTAAATTGCAGGTTTTGATGTTTTTATCTTTACTTTTCATCTAGTTATTAACTTCGTTTTATTTCTCTGTCTCACTGTCTAATGTTTTTAAAATGTCTTTCTCTTTCTCAATGTCACATGCTGTTTTTATTTTTATTTTATTTTATTTTAATTATGTAAAGCACTTTGAAATGCCTTGCTGCTGAAATGTGCTATACAAATAAAATTTGATTGATTGATTGATGAATAAAAACTAAACAACATAAAGCCAAAATGGAAATAAAAACTGCATTCACCCAAAAGAGTGCAGATTATGAAGTCTGTATACTATACTGCCCTAAAATTTCCATTGGTAGATTCGGGTACTGTGAGAATAAATGAAGTTCATTTATTTTCAGTAGATTTGGAGGACACTAAAAAACCAGACATTCATAAGATGCAACATTTCCTTCAACCTAAGCGAAACGGGTTTTCTAAATAAGTAATCAGTGAGATTGGCCTCATATGGAGAGGAAAGAAAAAAACAATCATTTGTCATCGGGCCGTATGACTTCCTGTAACCTTAGAGAGAGGAGAAGGTCGAGTTTAAAGTTAACTGGACTTGTGGGTACAAGTCGGGTGTCCAGTACAGGTCGTGCTGGACACCACACAGCACGATCGAACCCGATCGAATCGTTATACCTAGGATTTCGGTCGGCTAATGTGTGGTCTCTTAGGTTTTGAAAATGGGCCGACAATCGGCCAACAACTCGTGTTGTGTGCGCTGGACATTGCACTAAGGAAATGAGAAAGGGAAGGTCAGTGGAGAGCACCGGAGTTGAGCCTTTTTTCATTCATTGTCAAGAGAAAGAAAAAAACACAGGAAGAGACGATAAAACCGATAATTAAAATGAGGTCGACAGGTTTAATTTATCGTGCGATTATTTGATTTAGCGTTTATCGCGACAGGCTTAAAACAGGTGGATGTTCAGACTTGATTTAAATGAAATCAATGTTTCAGCATTTTGCATTTTTCTGGAAGTTTGTTCCAAATTTGTGGTGCATAGAAGTACCATAGACCACTGCCACACTGTCAAATTCCCAAACACTGTTTATGTGTGCTGGCTAACTGCTGCCAGTCTGAATGTTAAATTATCACTTGAGAAATGCTAAAGAACTTCAAAAGGTCATATAAGCTCATCTATATTCTTAATCTATAAACTAGTTTGAAACATACAGATCTTCACTCAAATTCTAGAGACATGAGATATACTCACTGAGACCAGCTTTCAAATGTAATGTAAACTATGACTTGTTTTTTTCATAATGTATTTCAAAAAAGCCAGGATGAAAAAAGCTGGGATTCAAAATTTAAATAAACATTTTTTTTAAATCATAAAACACCAAAAACAAGCATCTAAATATTAAAAACATGACAGTGGACACCCATATTTTTACAGTTCAGGGCTTATTTTTTCATAGAGCATTTCTAAAATATTTGAAAGAAAATCTATCTTGGGAAGCTTAGTATTTGGTTTTTATGCACCAAAGTTCTGGAACAAACTTCCAGAAAACTGTAAAGATGATGAAACACTGAGATCAAAATCAAGACTAATACCCACCTGCTTATAACTGCTTTTGATTACTAATCAATGGAACACTGACCTACATATTTGATGTATATTTTGTGACTGATCAGCAGAAAAACGGGTGGGGAGTTTGTCCCGTCAGACTGTCAGTTCCCGAAACCACACAAGA
>NW_006800317.1:420329-423321 GCF_000485575.1 Poecilia formosa | reverse complement strand
AATTAAGTTGAACCAACACATTTCCTTTAAATTGGAATAACCTTAATAAATTAAGTTGAGCCAACACATTTCCTTTAAATCGGAGTAACAAAATTACATAGTGCTGAAATAAAGCAAAGTAATCAGGTGGAAAATCTTTCCATGATTTTTTTATGTTAATCCAAAGAGTTATTTCTTTCAGTGTGGGGACCAGGCTCCGGTCCCCACGAGGAGCGATTGGTCCCCACAACGTAGTATATGTCAGGAAAATAATCCCCACAAGATATTACAAAAAAACGCGCGCACACACACACACACACACACACGCACACACACACCCACACACATACACACACACAAACTGGTAAAAGCACATGCGGAGTCAGTCCGACCCTGCCAGACCACACAGAGTCAAAAACTCTTGGATTCCAAATAACCCCATCTCTTAAGACGCATGAGGGTTAAATACCAGGGCAAAATGCTACACAATGCTGGACACGTTATTGGCTGGCATTTGCACATCAGCCAATCCAGGAGCTCCATTCATATTCTTTGTCACTGCTATTGGCTGAACCCCCAAGAGCAGAGAGAAGGAAGACTGAAATGTTAGTGTCTGCAGTAGTTTCCAAAATGTGTAATAAAGTATATGTAGTCTGAAGTGAACTATTAAAATAGATAGCTATAACCGTTTTTAGAGAGGATCTAAAGTATTTACGGACTTTAACTATTCACATACAGCTGTGGTCCTCAAGCTTCGTGAATATCAGGGGTCAACTGTAGTAAGTATCAATTATTGTTTTAGGAGATTCACAACTTACTGACTTCCTACTTTTTGTGCATCTGACCAAAACATAAACCCCATAACATAGATGGAGCAGCCGCTCTTTATGAATACAGTAGCAGAAAGTCACCCAGGCTTGGCATTCATCTATTTCCTGGGCCACTTTGATCTCCCGCACCCTGAGCCAGTTGGTATGGAAGTAATTCTGAGTCCACTTGAATCTCATATTAATGTTGCGTGTCTCTATGTCGCTCCTGTCGCCACGGATCACTGACTCATAAACACGGTCAACCGGCGAAAGAAACTCCACCGTTTCGTCTAAACTCAACCTTCTCCTCTCTCTAAGGTTACAGGAAGTCATACGGCCCGATGACAAATGATTGTTTTTTTCTTTCCTCTCCATATGAGGCCAATCTCACTGATTACTTATTTAGAAAACCCGTTTCGCTTAGGTTGAAGGAAATGTTGCACCTTATGAATGTCTGGTTTTTTAGTGTCCTCCAAATCTACTGAAAATAAATGAACTTCATTTATTCTCACAGTACCCAAATCTATCAATGGAAATTTTAGAGAAAAATCAAAAAGGTTTAGATTATTTTTTTTCACCGAGTCAAAATGAGATGACAAGGAAACATGCATACAGTTAACTTAAACAAGTGAAATAGTTGCTTGCCTCAAAAAGTGGTGGTGTCTCCAATCAGACCATTTAAAAAGTTTAAACTATTATGATTTTGACACTACTTTAAGTTATATTTCCAAAGAAAATAAATAAATAAATAAATAAATAAAAATAAAATAAATAAAAGACTGAGTTCTCATGAGAATAGTTTATCAGATTAAAAATACATTTTTAAAAAGGAAAACATTTAAGCAAGTATTAAACACATTGTCATTAACACCCCATTTTTAAAATTTATTTGATGCAATATTCTAATTTTACATGTCATGTTTTCATCAACTGTAAGCAGAAAATCCTCATAATTAACAGAAATAAAGGCTGTCAAACATCCATGGGTGTAATTAATCTACACGATGTCTGTCAGCAACAAACACTAAGAGTCTGTGAAAAAAGTATGGTAAGTACGGTAGTGGATCTGTGATGATGCGGGCCGCTTTCTAGTCTAAAATCTTTGGGAACCTGGGTTAGATTATTGAACATTTCCTGGTTTTTAAACAAACATAATCACCTCTTCTATTATAACTTGAGGAAAGGTGAGTAAACTTGCAAAGTAAAAAAAAAAAAAGTTGATCAAAGTGCCTTAAAGTTTAATGAAGTAGCAAAGCAATTAGCCAAACAAGATAGCATAAAGAGATAAGTACTGAATATGGAAACTAAAAAAAAAAATATGAGATGAGTCTTAAGTAGTGAGTTGAGCATATTCAGATACAGACTGATGGAAAGCTAAAAATAAATATTCAAAAGGTTCAAAACAAAAACTGAAACAAAAATTACTTTAAAATCCGTTTGCATCAGAAAATAACCCAAGCTGACTATTTCTTATATATTGATTAAAGATTTGTAAAACTGGCTCACAGATGTAAAGGATTACTTGCTATTATTAGTTGTTCTACAAATTGTTGAATCTTTAAATTATTTATTTTTTCTATGCTTACAGATTGTGACACTAAACTAATTAGCAGGGAAATCAGAAGTTTCACCCAGCTCACTTCACAAAAATTTCCCTAAAATAAGGGGAGGAAATTGCTTTTCCTGTTGAGTTGAATGTACAGGTGGATAATATGGACTTAAAAGTTTTATCAGGGTATTTTGTGGTATTATCCTGATAATGATAAAAGTGACAATAAGTATTTACTATAACTTTTTTAGGTAACCTCATGACTGTGTGTGTCACTGCAATTATAGTCCTACAAACACAAATACTGCTCTTGAATAACATTCCCAGTCACATAAAGACTGGGAATGTCTTTATGTGTTTGTAGCTTAGTGATTTATATCACTAAGCTACAAACGGTAAGTGTATTTTGAAATTTGTAGGTATTTTTTGAGGCTTTCATTGAACAAACACTGGAGAAAATAGCAAAGCTATTGATCCCAACAATAAGACAGTTTTGAGGTGTTTTAAACATATTTCATTGGAATTTATTGTGACAATGATGAATCAAAATGCTTATAATGGTAAGAAATGTATCGATAAATGATATGATAAATGCACATCCCTAGGTGAATGTAAGGTTTTTGTCAAGCTGTGTATGGGTCAGCTATGCTGTTCT
>NW_006800317.1:410016-420169 GCF_000485575.1 Poecilia formosa | reverse complement strand
TGGGATCTGTTTGAGCCACTGCTCCAGTTTGGGGGTGACTGCCCCGAGGGCCCCGATGACCACAGGCACCACTGTAGTCTTCACCTTCACCCACTTCCCCATGGTGGAGATTTTAGTTTAATAGTGACAATAAATAAAATTATTTTTGAAATTAATTACACAGGTGACATTAAGACCCAACAGTAGAGTCAGACTGTAATAAAATTAATCTGGTTGTGTGTGTTGTTATTGTGTCCTGGATACTTTGCTTTAATTATTCTATTTTCTATCTGATCATAAAACAAATCATAGTCAGATAGAAAGAGTTTCATGAAAGAGGAAGTAAGCTTCCAGCCTGCAAAATTATAAGAATAGTTTAGACTATTCCTTGTTTGAAAGGATTAAAGATTTAAAGAATAAAATCTAAACATTTTGAGTAATTTGATAAGACCCAAATTAAAATACTTATATTAATATTGGGTTATTTATAAGAATACTTACACTTAAACTTACACTTGTGGAAATACTTACAAGTAAAACAAGTAACAGTAATTTTGGTATTAAATAATTAGAATAACGGAGTATTCTTGGTTTCTTTTCAGAACATCATCTGTAAAAACTCACATTAAGATTATAATGAGAGTAACTAACTGAGTAACTGAGTAACTAACTGAGAGTGGGTTTAGGTATAATGGTTATAATATATGAATGTTGAATCAAAGAGAGAAACTAAAAGGTTTTAAATCTGATTTGACATTTGAACTTGAGATGGTGTAAAAGGTGTAACTGTAATTAAAGATCACCAATGTTGTGTTGGAGGTAGATGGTAGGTGAAAGTGTAACCCAGGTTAACATAGTCCTCACTAAATTTAAGCCTTTTCATTAAAACAGCTATAAAATAGATAAATAGGACATAAATAAATAAATAAATAAATAAATAAATAAATAAATAAATAAATAGGAAAATAAATAGGTCTTAAAACAGTTAAAAATATAAAAAGTAATTACAGACATAAGTGTTGTATTTCATAACATGATATTTTATTTGATTAAAAATCTGTATAAAACGGCTTTATTTTGTCAGCAGCTAAAACGGTCAAGTGTGAGATAAAACTCTTATTCTGAAGGGTCATATTGATGTGTAACCCATGCCAACCGGATTGCTATGTTCTCTGGTGCCAGAAGAAGAAGCAGAGAGCGCGAAGAAGAAGCAAAGAACAAAGAAGCTAAGAGAGTTGTGCTGTGAACGAGAAAAAGATAAGAGAAATTGACGATTAAAACATTTTTTCCATTTTTGGAGAAGGAGCGTTCTGCATTTTTCAACCTGACTGCGTTCGGAATTGTGTTATATGTTACAGAACTGGACTTGGTGAGTTAAAAAGTGTATTTTATTTTCTGAGAAGAACGTATTTGTAAAGTATTTTTATTTCGTTGAAACGGAAAGCTAAAGTAGCGCATTTATGTTTTATGTTCAAAAACTGTGGAAGTAACAGATGAGCCGAGGTGGGTGAAGCATGTTCCCCCCACCCACACGCGATGTTCAACCGCCAAATCAGCGAGTATGCTACTTTATTCAGTACCAAGCAGAGTTAAATGAACTTTTGTTATGCTTTGTTCGTTATTAAACCAGGCCTTTTTAAGGTTCTTCTGGAAATTGGACCGGGAAATTCCGAGTCGATTGCTGAGTTGACCATGTTTCCTGCTGAAATAGCAGTGGATTCAGAGAAATGGGATTAACCCTTCAGGATCATCAGAGAAAAGACATCGATTTGAAGCACAAGTTATTCGGTCTTTTGCTGGATTGTGTCTGTTGTGTTTTATTGGTTTTTTCCTTTGAACCACATTCAATGTCTGTTGTTATAGTGTGTGGAATGTGAAATTGTTTGTTGGGTTTAAAATAGAAATAAGAAGTAGTTAAAACAGGAAATTAAAAATCTTTAACTTCTTAAAAGAACACTAAACTAAAATAGATTTAAAGGATTAAAACAAACTGAATTAAATAGAACTATAATCTAGGTTTAAATAAATAGTATCATTTAATACCTAATGATAGGTTTAAATTTCAAAAAAGGGATTATATAAAATAAAACATTTGGAAAGAAACAGGGAAACTATTTTGTATTGAATTTGNGGGAAATTCCGAGTCGATTGCTGAGTTGAATTCCGCTAGTGAGAAACAAGATGGCGAGCCGTAACCCAGGAGCCCTGTAACCGTCTAGCAGGAGCTACGCCCTCTGCTGGATACTGCAAATCATCCAAACTGGTATGACCTGCCCATGTTTCCTGCTGAAATAGCAGTGGATTCAGAGAAACGGGATTAACCCTTCAGGATCATCAGAGAAAAGACATCGATTTGAAGCACAAATTATTCGGTCTTTTGCTGGATTGTGTCTGTTGTGTTTTATTGTTTTTTTCCTTTGAACCACATTCAATGTCTGTTGTTACAGTGTGTGGAATGTGAAATTGTTTGTTGGGTTTAAAATAGAAATAAGAAGTGGTTAAAACAGGAAATTAAAAATCTTTAACTTCTTAAAAGAACACTAAACTAAAATAGATTTAAAGGATTAAAACAAACTGTGAATTAAATAGAACTATAATCTAGGTTTAAATAAATAGCATCCTTTAATACCTAATGATAGGTTTAAATTTCAAAAAAGGGATTATATAAAATAAAACATTTGGAAAGAAACAGGGAAACTATTTTGTATTGAATTTGTGTCATTGTATGTAAACTGTTTGTATAATTGTTGCTTATTTTCCCTTTCTACAAAACTAATAAGCCGGCAGTTTAAACATATTTTCTGGCCTGTGGTCATTGATACACTTGCACTTCTCCCTACTCCCGTAGCCGAACCTAGCACTGGTCTTGTTCTGAGTCTAGCACTGTAATCACATCATAAGTGTTACAAAAGGTTAGGGAAAAGCAGAACAGATAAGAGCCTGAGAGGAATGAGTAATCTTGTATTTTTGATTTCTCTTGATTGAATGAATGATTCGTTATAAGAGAAGTGTTAATTAGAAGTAAAAGCAGTCTAATATAGAAGGTCTTAATCATATATGCCGATTTATTTGACATTTGATCTGATTTCATCTGACATGTATTTCAGGTATTTTGATTTTGGTTGACACGTGTTATGGGTCTAAGTAATTATGCGGTGTCTATATTTCAGTGGAATGATTTTTAGTAATCAAATGTTAATTTTTGGGTATTGGAAATATAAATTAGATTAGAGTTAAAGTAAAAGAGGCTTTTTGGATGAGACATGCTGACTGTTGAGAAGCAGAGTAAAAACATTAAAAAGAAGTATAAACAGATGTTTGCGGAGGAGCGGACGAAGACAGGAGAAGTGAAAGTGGGTAAAGTGTTAGGTGTTTTCCAAAGGTTAAGAGGTCACGTAGGAACCACCCATGTGGACAGTTGAGTTGTCACATATACCATCCACATACATACACATGTAAGCAAAAGATATATAAACTCTAAGAAGGGGAAGCAAAGTGTTCTTTGTTCCTGGTGTCGGAGTAGAGCTAACATGATGCAGAAGGACCAAACAGCAGAGGACGACGCCCTGGAATCCATGGACAGGCTAAAGGCTCCGCACCACCTGTAAGGGACAAGATCCGGGTTTCCTGATTTGACCGCTGCCCTGCTCTCTGCCCCAAAGACTTCAACTCTGCTGCAATGGACTTAGTGAATGGACAAAGGTCACTGATTGATTTGGGATCTAAGAGTCTGAAGGATATAAAGGACTGGATCTACTTTGTTCCATTTTAAGGGGATTTTTGTCTCTTCAAGACAAGATTCTGACCAAGAAAGTCGAAATTTCTGTTGCCAAGGGACATAACATCTACTGGATATGAGTCCGACTGCTTCCCAACGCCTCTTAGAAAATCTAGTGATAGGATAAGGAAGGGATAGATAATGTGGTTTTAATCTGATATCTAAAAAAAATTAATTGTAGTTGGTAAATCGTTTTGAAATAAGTTGCTGTCACTTAACCCTGCTAAAGGTACTAATAAAAATATATATGAAATTTTGTTGATGGTTGTGGACATTTAAATTAATTCTGAGTCCGGAATTACTAATATTTCTTCTGATCATTGTAAAGTCTATGTGCGTGGTTCTAGGAAAATTTTGGCTCCATAGGTTTCTTTGGCGATGAGTAAATAATCACCCTGGGGTTCAAGCCGAGCCACTAAAATTTATCTAGTCTGCAACAAGTGCTCGTTATAAGGGAGAGAGCTGCCGTTAACAAAAGTGATTATTGGGGCTAGGTAACCTTGAGAGCTACTAGGTTAATTGCCTTAATAATTGAAAAGGGTGATAACTTTTGGAATTGTAGGCAGTCAGAGGCTAGACGAGTCCTCCCGCCTCCAGCTTAAACAGAATGTTTTCTAGACTATCCATGGAGTAAAAGCCCTAGGAACTAGAGACTTTCCTGACCCATTAACTGGAGAGCTGGTCAATAGTCAGTCCGTGAGATGTGAGAGGGTTTAGGTTTGGCTGGCTATTGCACAATAATAGACAATATATAAATATATATATATGTGTGTGTGTGCGTGCGTGTGACTGGCTGCAAACAGTAAACAAAGAGAAATTCAATCTCTACTGTTTTTGAAGCCCACTGAGAGTTCTGTCAAGCCCTTGAAGAATTTAAGTGCTGACAGTGTGTACACCAGCATGGCTCCATTTAGCTAAGATGGTGACAGTGTGTTTTCTTAGAAGTCACCAGTGAAAGCTACTGCTGTGGTAATTGCTTGTGTTTCACAGCAGAGAAGTGAGTGACTCACTGGACTCTCCAGAGGGGGAAAAGGCACTCTGCCCCTGGTGAAGATCTGAAAATAATTAGCTAAACAAACCCAGCAGTACAGCGGCACGTTGGACACACATGCAAGAAATCTGAGTTCACACACAGCTAAGCTGCAGGTTTCAGCAGGTGAAACTGAAGACTTTTTGAAACCTTTCTAATGCTGCATTAAATGAAATTCATCCATCCATTCTCTAACATTCTCATCCCTAATGGGGTCATGAGGGGTCCTGGTGTCTAAATCCAGCAGTGAACAGGAGACAGGTGGAGTCTCTCACCTGTATTTAATCATGATCTGGACATGTTGTCAGTCCATCACTGGGCATAACAGTGTTCGAAGTATTATTAATTAAAAGCAACTCTAACAAATGGGTTTATGGCCTGGATTTAGAGGAACTCCATGTTTCGGCTGTTTTGCCGTTTTATGGAAATTTTTTCTGAATTTGTGGAGCAAAAGACCTGAATGCTGCTTCTTAGTTTGGTGGATTTAATGAATAAAATAAAATTCACATTTTTCAGTATTTGACCTGCTGATCCTCAATCAGAGCCAATTATGGTAAAAGTGGCTTTTTTTTTGCTATACTTTGTTAAATTTACTTCCACAGATCTGTGGTGAATGATTAGTGGCAAGAAGGAAATGGCAATTATGGGATGAATGAGATTCACTGAGAGATAAAAAAAAATCCTCAGTAATTACTGTCTAAGCAGCACATAGAACAGAACTGAGATGAACACATTAAAAAGGTCTTCTGTATTCATTTTAATTCTTATTAATCAGCTGTCAGATTTATTTTGTCAGTTTTTGTAACTCGATTAAGGCCAGCCGAATCCACAGCAAGGCTGTCTGATGGTAACGGGCGGACATCTGTGGGCGTGTCTCTGGGAGCAGGTGTTGGGTGCGCGGCTGAGTGTCTCAGTATCTATGTGCTGTATATCTTAGTGTCACCAAGTGGCGAGTGCTTCATTACAACAGGATCATCATGGCTTGTCCTGTTAACATGGTGCATGCTATCACCATGTTATCCAAAAAAAAAACGATAACATGCAAAGCATTCTACATCTTCTTGTGAGTGTCCTCCCCTTTTACTTTATGCTAATAATACCAGATTCACTATATGTATAAGAAGATATTGCTTTTTTTTAAATAACACAAAAACACCGTTACTCCACAGTAGAGATAATTCAACATTTAGGCAATAATAATAATAATGATGACAGCAAGTATTTAATCATGCTGTCAATACTCATGATTTAAATCAGGAGTAGTTGCTACTTCATTTTTATAGACTACAACTGGCATAAAAATTTAAAAAAAAGTTGTGGTTGCTTGCTCATCAGACTTGCAGCTTTAATACAGAGTTATCTTAATTTGTGACACTCCTCTGGTTACGCTCCTCTGACTATCCATAGCATTTTTGTGACCACAAAGGTTTTTTTCTAAATGTGTGTGATGTTTGATTTCTTTTGTTCATCTCTGGTTAGTGAGGATGTTTTATATATATATACATGTGTGGGTGTGTGTGCGTGCGTGCATGTTTTTCTATTGCTCTCAGCTTGTATCAGTGTGCTGTGTGGAGAAACTGAAACAAATTATGACAGGCTAAAGGATCAAAAAACAATCTCTTGATCCTTTTCCTGTCTCCTTGCCCTTTAATTTCCTTGAAAAGAGGGAAGGTTTGATCCCAGGCTTCGCAAGTCTGCAACCACCTTAATCATTTAGACTTCCCCCTGTTATTCACCGACTAACCCTTAATCTCCTCACCCTCCACAACTATCTATCCATCTATTAATCCTATGTTCCTGCTCCCAGCTCCTGCTCTCCAATAACATTCCCCATGTGGGCTATTTCATCATTTCACTTGCACTTGCGTTACTATGACTCCATGTTAAAAGTTTGAGCAATATTGAAAGAAATTGTAAGGCCCACTCAGGCCCATTCCTGGGTAAGTTGGAGGATCTGTGATGCAACAAGCACGAGACATCCTATTGTGTTATGTTTGCCATCTCACTAGTATCATGCAACAACCATACTGCATTGATCCATGTCATACCACTCAGTGGACACAAAGCATTAGAATATTATAGGCCATAATGTATTTCTTTTTCGATTCCTTGATTTCTAACCTGTACAAAACTTTTTCTCACACTTTGAGATACAAACGACCTTAAGTTGTTTTTTAAGTTTAGTTCCTTAAGAGAAAACTTAAAACAAAAATAAGTTAGTTAAAGCTTTACGCAACAGAACAACAAAGCAGTTTGCCAAATAAAGTATAAGGATGTAAGCAGTAAAACAAACTGAGTCGGACACAGAAGTTATTCTGATAAACAACAGGGGTTCACATTTTCTAATATAAAGGCGAGCACAGAATAACAATGCACAATTAAAAAAAACATTAATCCCCAGAGAATATTTACATTAGCCCTTATTTACAGTATGGATATTTCTATTTCTAGTGATGTATGCTTATTTCAAACATGCTGTGAAGACTCTTCTAGAAACAGTGAAGACAACTAGTTGATCAAAAACAAGATCAAAATCTCTTCGGCTGTGATCCTCGCCTGTCATCCAGTTTCACAATGATGAAAAGAAGAAACGAAGCTGAGTGATTTCAAGCTCACCGATTCTACCTGATCGCTCAGATTTTCCTTATTAACTGATTAAACCTTAACCTCTGCAGCCTCCGTACCTCAACCCTCCACCCTCTGATCCTGCTATATGACTCCATCAGTGATATCCATACTAAGGAGAAAATATACCAGCTTCTAATCGGTAGCATAATAAAACTTCCAATGGTTAACAGTACAAGTAAATCACCTCTAAATCATCAAAGGCAGCATTTCAGTCACAAAAGGTAATCAAATTGTACATTCTTGTTTCAGTTGTATATTTAGTTGTACTAAAGTATCTGCAGGTTTCAGCAGGTCAAATTTATGACTTTTTAAAACCTTTTTAATACCAACATGAATAAAATTAAAGAATGTACTTTTTGTCCCCCACATTGCGGCGCAGTGTGAGTCCAGACAGAATAGATCAGGAGAGGAACACAGCAGACCCTGATATGGTAACATTTTGCTGTGATTAAGTTTCTTATTGTGCTTTTAGTAGACTATATTGGTTTGATTATTTGCTTATTTAATGTATAATAATATCAGACAAAATAATACAAATGATCATTTAAACAACAAATCATACATTAGATTAACAGTAAATGCATAAATACTTCCTACTTTAAAAGATTTGTTAGTGCTTTCTGTATGTTTTATTTTGAAATGTTGATGAATTTTATGAATTCATTGTTCAGTGGTCATTAATATACCAGACAAAGACCTGCAGCCCAGGAGCGGATCTACATGGGGGCAACAGGGTACCAAAGAAGTGATACTAAATAAATGTCTTATATTAATACTCAGTGGTGGATTTTTTTTAACCTTCACAATTTTACTTTAACAATGAATTAAAAAATTATAGTGCTGCACTTTTAGCTGCTGTATATAGATAGGATCACACTTTCCATCTGCCAAGGATCTGCAAACTGAATCTTTGGAGATACAAGTGGCTCTTTGGCTCACTTATTTTATCAAATGATGAAATATAGCTCTGTTTTTTTGTTTGTTTGTTTGTTTCATTCTTTTTCAAGTGTTGCCATGGAAAAACACTGACTATCCTGGCCCCTGTGGTAAATTTGGTCTAGAACCAGCCTCCAAACCTAACTCCTTATTTATATAAATATTTTTGTAATAGTCTGTAAAATACCAGAATGTTCACATAACTTTTAAACCTTTGGCTGTCTGAGGACACATTTTGAATATAAAATCAGGTGTTACGATCAGTTACTCAGTGCTTACCAAATACTTTTTATACCTGCTTCATTAAACATATTTAAAGTATAGTGTTAGGGATTTTTGTGTTATCATTTTTACATTTATATATCATACATTTATTATTACTTTGGATCATTAATCAGTCTTATATTAATCAATATTGACGTGATTTTCATTTAGTCTTGTCTGTGTTAAAACTTTTTGCATCAAGAACTGATTGTTCCCCCCACCCTTGGGAGAAATTGCTCCCGAGGGAAAGGGCTAGATGACCTGTGTGTGTAGATAGAGCTTGCCATCTGTCTCTTGCTGTTTATCTTTTTACATTCTTCCTTTTCCCAAATAAAAGGCCTGCTTTAGCTGATAGAGGGCAGAACGCTCTGTGAACGGCTCAGAGGAGCAGTTAGCTGAGTCTTCTCCTTTTGCAAAAGTTTGGCCATAAAATTCGTATACGCCGTCTGTGGTTCTTTTATGTAGGTTTGGGAAATACCTATCATATACTACTCTGATTGGAGTACAATTTTGGGGTACTCTAACCAACTATGCATGAATGATTGCTCTATGGATCACTTTTTAAAGACAAAAAACACTGCCGTAAAATAATGTCTATCACTGCAGCAGACATCCCACCCCATGAGAGTAGGATGACGCGCTGTGGTTGGCGACCCTTATTTTGATTTCTGAAAGGTGGCAACCCTATGTCCAGCCAACTGGCAATAAAGTTTTCCTTACCCTTGATAGATGAAAAAATCCTAGCCAGCTACCAAGCTGAGGTAGCTAGTAAGGGTATATTAGCAGCTACTTATTGGCAGTGACAACCGCCTCAAGTCACAGAATGGAATGAAGATGTTTGTCTGCAACTCAAACTTCTGTGTGACAGAAAAGTCCCACGAGAAAAAAAACTACTTGTATAACTTTAAATAGTCCTGCCATTAGAAAACTTAAGAACTGCTTCTAACGCATTATTTTCATGAATTTAAGGCATTCTAAAATCTTACTTGTATATGAATTTTAGACACTTTAAGCATGTGCGGATAACTGGTGTACATGTACAAAAGAAAGCTCATTATTATAGTTATAATAACTGACTTGTCTGACTCCTATGATAGATACACTGATCTGTTTTTTCCTGGTTCCTAGTTTCATTACTTTCTGATTCTTGCAAATTTCAAAAACAACAAAACAGAATATTTTTTGTTATGTCTACAGCTTTTCTAATAGACATGATGGTTTGTATCCAATAGAAAAAGGAAAAATTACAAGATGATCATTATTTTTATACACGAAACACATTGCTGTTTTGTAAACTTAAATGAATGAAAGCACCTGCTGCTGTTTTTGTTTGTTTTTTTGTTTGTTTGTTTGTTTTGCATTTATGGACAATAAATAAGCAGAAATTGTTAGTTTTGATACATTTTGTGATTCACAAGCAGATTCAGTGTTCATATCCAACTGAATTAAAATTGGTGAATAACTCTTTACATTTTAACCCTCCTGTTATGTTGCAGGTCAATTTGACCCATTTTAAAGTTTAAAATTTTTTAAAAAAT
>NW_006800317.1:397496-409324 GCF_000485575.1 Poecilia formosa | reverse complement strand
GAACATACATGTGATATAGTCACTGTCAGAGATCAGGAAATGAGCTGCAGGGAAATAAAAAGATGACAACCCTGGAAGCGCTGGAACTTCTCGATGAGCATGACGGTGAAATAGAAGAGGAGGTATCTGAAGCTGAAGACAGTATTGAGGCCAATTCTGAGTCTGAAGATTCTGATTATGAACCAATTGCTGAACATAATAGTCATGTTTCTCCAAGACATTCATGTCAAAAAATTGTGAAATACAGTTTCTTCATCTCCAAGTAAGCACCTAGGAAAACAGTCTGTAGAAAATATAATAAAGACAGTGCCAGGGCCTACTAGGATGGCAGTAACTCACATCACAGACATAAAGTCAGTCTTTGAGCTACTTGTGCCTAGTGCAATGCAGAAAATAATTCTTGAAATGACAAATCTAAAAGGAAGGCGAGTTTTTGGAGAGAACTGGAAGGAACTGGACCAAATGCATTTACATACATATTTGGGGGGGGGTCCTCATTCTGACCAGAGTTTTCAAGTCAAAGAATGAATCAACAGCCAGTCTATGTGATGCCAAGGTAATATTTCGTGCCATAATGTTTCTGGAGACTTTTCTCCAGAGTAATCCGATTTGACAATCGAGAGACAAGACAAACTATCAGCTAATAGAACAGTGTGGAACATGTGGATTGCAACTTGCCCTGTTCTATAACCCAGGCCCCAATGTCACAGTAGATGAAAGGCTTGTAGCATTCAGAGGTCGCTGCTCATTTAGGCAATATATGCCGTCCACACCAGCTAAATATGACATAAAAATCTGGGCAGCATGTGATTCAAAAACCAGTTATGTTTTGAACATGCAGGTTTAAACTGGAAATCCACCTGGAGGATCATCTTCAGGACTCATTTGTCTTGATTTTAATCAGCGGGTCAATTTGACCCAGAGCAGAATAGTGTCTCAAGTTCAATTATAAAGATGACCCCTTCAAAAAAAAATCTAAATGCAATATAAAAAATTTTACAAAAAATAACTTTCAAGGATAATTAGTGTAATTTTGTGTTTAGGTTTTTTCAGTTGACATAAAAAATGTAAGTCACATTTTTTATGTCCAAATGAGTAAATTGTTGTCATTGATCCTTTATTTGTAAGAAATAAAAAAACATCATTGCACAAATATTGATTGAAATGGTTAGTATTGGAGTTAATAATCGGGTACAAAAAAGTTTTGGAGGATTTTTTTGGTTTCTGACACTATTGTATGATTAAACACTCTCCGGGTCAAATTGACCCACGAACATTATTGCTGTACCTCAGAAACGAACATAACAGGAGAGTTAATCCATTCATTTGTGCTCCCTGTGTGTGATCTGCAATCAGATTTCACACGTTATGTGTTTGTTAGTAATCTGTCTGATAAGTAATATACAACGGTGTAAAAAAATGAGTCCACTTAAAATGATCAGATCTCTGATTTTACTCTTAGTATATGTTTGAGTAAAGTGAACATTGTTCTTTTATTCTATGAACTACTGACAGCATATCCCTGAAATTCCAAGCAAAGATTTTGTATTTATTTGCGGAAAAATAAGAAATGGTCAAAATAATGAAAAAGATGCAGTGCTTTCAGACCTCAAATAATGCAAAGAAAAGAAGTTCACATTCATTTAGAAACAACAATACTAATATTTTAGCTCAGGAAGAGTTTAGAAATCAATATCTGGTGGAATAACCATGAGGGCTCAGTGCAGTGGTCTCTTCATTTTTTCCAGAGCTTGTATACCAGCACCAACAAAGCACACCAAGTCTTACATTTTACTGCATTTTCGACCAAATGGAAGTCTAAACCAGGTTATTGTTGTCCTCAGTGGCTTGGTTTTAATAGACATTCCGAAAGAACACCAAGTACTCAATCAGTTTATATTATGAGATGAACTTTGAGGTAAAATTTTCCTTTTCCTGCTATTTGAGCATTAAAATACACACATTAGTAGAAAGGTGAATCTGTGAAGAGCCAGCTCAGTCAGAGACGTTTCTGGAAGCAAATTACAAAACAAAGTCAAAATTTAGTCTAAGATTTGCTCTTGTGGATCTAAAGAGACAAAAATCAGCCAAAACTACCCAAAAATCACAAAGGAAAAGGTTCCATCTTCATCAAAATGGGTCAGGACATTTTGATGAAGATGTTCTGACGATCTAAACCCAAGCATACCTACTCGATGTGATAAAAAGTTTATCACCTGCTGCAAAGTGCTCAAAACCTTAGCCGGCACAACAGAGTGCGCTGGATCCAAACAAGGGAATAACATCGCCATCTAGAGGCCAGACCGGCTCCCACACTTCGCTCCAAGCTGAAAAAATGCTGGTCATGCTCTTTTGAGTTTCTCCTCGCTCACACTCTTTCCAACATGTGGCTCCAAGCAGGCAGGTTGACAGAGAACAATCAGAAACCAGCACCGGAATGACAACACACACACATTCACGCGCACACACCCACACGGCGTGTAAGGCCTTTTTATCTGCTGCTTGATGAGACTCTGAACTATAGCTCCCCATGCAAGATCGCTTCTAGCCCACATGCAGGGTGAGAACAAGAGGAGAGAGCAAGGATAAACACTTCTTCACACAGATAAAACTCTTGAGAGGACGGTGTGCCTGCATGCGTGTGCGCATGTGGGCGTGTGTGTGTGTGTGTCGCTGGTCAGGACAGAGAGAATGTCTCGGCGGTCTTACCCAGGATGGGAGCCAGTCGGAAGATGTCTGACAGACGTTTGTTCACTGGTTCGTACGGAGACTCCTCCAAGAAATCGTTACCTGTAACCCAAACAATCACATGAGACACAGCTGCATACCAACACCCAACTTCCTGGTGTGTTTATCATTCCTCATGGGGGTGGATCGGGAGTGGGGGTTTGTATTGGCCTGCATGTGACACGTGTAATTTGGGTCAGTCGATTTCCACGCTGGCACACAGCCACACGCTTGATTAGGCAGATTGGTCAGCTGCATTGCACAACTGGAAGCAGGGGAGGAGCTGGACGCTAAGAGCAACACTTCAGGATGCCACAGACAGCACCAGGCGGGGGAGGGGTGCGGGTGCCTTATGCTTCATTAGCTGCAAGGGATGCAATTCAGGAGGTCAAGAAGTAACTCAGCTCTCTCAAATGATTCAAAGATGGTCCTGACTCTGAATGAGTGTATTAGTTCTGTGTTGTGTTTATGCGAGTGTTTGGGGTGTGGGCCATTCCAGGGTGTATTCAGTGTCCATTTGGAGGTCAGATTTTGGATCATAGAAGCAGGTGGAAGTTTGTCTCTCCTTCGTTCATCATTGCTTGAGCGATGATGTGGCTCTAAGCAGTAACTTTGCAACTCCTTAGGGCCCCCTGCTGGCATTTAAACTAATTGAATCTACCCAAGAAATATTTATTTATAAAGCACATTCCCTTAATGTGCTTTTTATATATATATATATATATATATATATATATATATATCTCGCTGCACCTCTCTTATAAAGCTAATAGAAAAGGAAGAAATTACAAGATTACAAGATTACAAGATTACGATCCCTTAACCATAATTCCATATTCCTGTAACCTTCAAAACCGAAGTGTTTAAAAACATGCATGTTTTTGGATATTGTATTCTTGCAACTGCATTTAAGATAGGGGAGAGGTTTGCTTTTCAAAAATCAGCTGATTCCAATCTGATCACTATCTTTATATTTTAACAGGAATTTGAATATTTCTGCTGCCAATCTGCCATGATATCTGTTAGTAGACTGAAAAGTATAGTCTTTTTACTTTATAAAGAACAAACCTCTCCAACTCAACCCAAATACATGTTAACTACAATAAAATTAGCTGTAAGTTGGTTCCCAAGTGAAATTCTGCTCAGGGCCTCATCCATCTTTGAGTTAGCCAAGATGCTACAAATCATCCCTCCAACCTACAGGACGTGTCAGGCAAACTGTAGAGTAGAGTAGCAGAGAGTTTACCAAACCAAAGCCTCAGTGGGACTCCTCTCAGAGAAAACACCCATGACCTGAATCAGATTTTACCAACATGTCTCCACTCAGTTGTCCTACCAATGGGGGAGGGGAGAAGGGTCAGCTACATAACTTCTGAGAAGTATATCGGCACATTATAGCACCGATATACACCTGTAGCTAAAGCACACAGTGGTCTGTTAACTTATCAGCAACTTAAGCTAACATGAGTATTTACAAGCTTCCTCTTACAGACTGTGATAATAATGTCTGTCAATCACTTTAAAAAACTTTTATTGTCTTTATCTTTGTGTTTTCTTTCATCTTTAGCTTCCTGTCATCAAATATAATTTTTCTGCCATCATTTGGCGCCCTTGGCATAGCGCCCCCATACATATATAATGCATACCAATTTTATGTCACTAAATATATCTGTATATTTCCAAATTGATTTTAATTTAAGGACCTAGCATATCAGCTTATCAGAATTTTGGTATGTGGATTCTAAAAAACACAAAGAATGTTTAAAAAGATTTTTTAGGATTGTTTGTTTGTTTCAATGAAACCTAAATTTAAAATTAAAGTTTAGGTCTAAAAAATCTGGAAAGGGTTTCGGTTCTAGTGTGCCATCCGAGGATTGTTAGTGGCTGATTTATAGCAAACTTTTTGGAGATGCCCCAGGACTCAACAGTTCTAAATATACCTAACAGGGGAAAAAAACAAAAAAACTCTCTTTTATTTTTGTGAACAGCACAAACCTTGTAACGTCTGATAGATCCCCCAGTAAATCCGCAGGCAGTTCTTCTCCTTCTTCATGCCCCTTTTGCACCGGCAGTTGTACAGCGGGCTCTGCTTGAGCGCCTCCATGGCGCTGCGACACTCGTCCCTGGCCTCCACGCCGGCCACCAGGCTGAAGTTGCTCTCCTTGGCACCGGCCACGCACTGCCTCATCGTACGATATTTGGTGCTGCACGCCTGCTCCCGCAGACACTGCTCGCTGGCCCGCACGCAGTCCAGTCGAGAGGCGCCGGCGCGCAGATTCTCCTCCGCGCAGCTCAGCACATCTGGAGAAGGAATGTACAGTGAAAACAAATCAGATGTAAAGAAAATTAAAAACAAAAATCTATAAAGCTTTGATCGTTTATGTGGCAAACATTAACAGCTTAAAGACTTTAAAAGCAGCTTTTTAGGGATTAAAACATGAAACTATGTCGCAATGCATCATATGTTTGCTTTAAAATCAGCTTAACTGACTTAAGAGAGATTTGTTGTTTTGGAACAGTTTGGAGACCTTCTCTAATAAAATTTCACCTCTTATTATTGAAAAACGAGTCCAAAGTTTGTATCCCTTGTAGTTAAACTTACCTAAAAGAGGCAGAAAATACAATAGCGCGACGATCATGGTCTCGAACAACAACCCGCGTCGAAAGAGAATGAAAGAAACTCAAAAGCGACGCAGTTTAATTCCCAGAGAAGTATAGAAATCCATGGACCAGACGTGGCGTGCGCTCCGCTGTGGAAAACAGATCCCAGCTCGACTCATACGAACAATAAATCCCCCCCAAAAGGAAACCAAACGAACAGGGAAAAAGTGTCCAGTTTCTATCACTTTTTAGTATTCGCAACTCAAAAGCTTTTTGAGTGTTTTCTTTTTTCGTTTTGTTTTCTCCCGCTTTCCTGTTCGGACTGGTTCGCTCAAACGCAGTGGGACACAAAAGACTAACAGGATCAGGAGATCCGGTCTGACAGCATGCGTCCTCCCCGAGTCTAGCCAGTAGGATGCTGCTGCTGCTGCCGCGCTGCTGCTGCGTCTGAGCGCACAGCCAACTGGAGTCCCGCCGCCCGTCTCCAGCGTACTCAGCAGTAGCAGGGGAGCGCCGGCTTCTACCCGCGCCCCACCCTCCCCCTTCTCACTCCGCTCTGAAACTACATCAATCATATTGCAAATTTATAAGAATGCAGCTTCCCATCACGACTGAACTCACTCATATGTAAAACCTTTATAATCAACAATTTTTTGTCCCGTTTTTCTGGCATTGATCGAGTTCAGAAACACGTGTTTTACTCAGATGCTCATGAGAAGTAGCGTGTTGCTTCTGTAATTTTGAAATGAAGCAACCTTCGGTGTGTGTGTGGGCTGCAAGAGGGCAAAGTGCACGACCCCAGGGCTGCTTTATTACATGATGAATATAGAAACATAAGGAGTCTGTGGCGCCTTGGACAAGCCCACTCCTTAGTAACAGCCTGAAATCCAGTCCAATTGGGTTATAAAGCACTTTTAGAAACAATACATAGTTGAGCAAAGGGCAGTACATTAAAAGAATAAACAGTAAATACAATGACAAGACAACAACTCATGCTGGGTGTTCAATGGCAGAGACAAAAAAATGAGTTTTTAAAACTGATTTTAAAGAATTCAGTGAAGGCGCAAGGCAAAAAAGACTAGGATAAAGCAAGACCAAAGGCCCAATCACATCTGAGCTTTGGACTCATGTTTGGAACGGCCAGAATACCTTAAAGGACAGTAGAGGTGCAAAAAGTCTGAGAAACAAAGTGGTAAGGCTATTAAGATGTTTAAGAAAAATACAAGAAATGTAAGAAATTCAAGTGGTCCAAGTGCCAAAATCAAACAAAAAAAATATATATATATACAGTATATACATACACACAGAGACAAGGGCGTAAATCCCATCTCATTATTGGGGGGGACCATAAACAGGGACATTTTTTAAGAGCAATTTTGGGGGGTTGGCAAAGTTATAGTAAAATGTGGTTAAAAATTTTTGTGTGTGTATTCAAACTGCACAATCAAAATGACTACTAAGTAGCAATGAATAAACAAAGTGTTTTTCAGTGAACAACCTGTTGAGACCCATAGAAGTCAAACTAAGATTCAAATGTTTAGATATGAGTTTGGTTCAGAGTCACAGATCTAATCTCTGCTACACCTTAAGGCTCTAAATAAAAACAAGTTTTAATGAGTAACCCCACTTAATAAAATTCTTCATAAATATTGATTTATTGCAGTGGTTCTCAATACAAATCACATGTTATTAAATTATAACTTAAGTTGCTTTAAACTTTTATTTTTGATGGGGATTTTTTTATGTTCTGGATGGCTGAGAACCGATAAATATGTAGGAATTGAATATTTGGGAAGTATCATAACTTAAACTTAAGTGTCAGCACCAGAGTTTTGTAGAAAAATATTCACATTTTATTTTGTGGTTTTAAAGGCTCTATGTTGAAGATGGTAAGATTTAAAGGCATACTTTCTTTTCTTTTTTTTACTTCCCTTGTCGTGTGAAGAAACATATTCACATATTGTTTTAATTTAATTTCTTATTAATGGAAACGCTGCAGTTGCAAAATGTTACTTTTTCAACATTAGCAGATTTGAGCACATTTGTAATGGAAACACAGCTTTTGGCAAAGCTTGAGCACCAACAGTGTGTTAGACAGGATGTTGGTTTATCTCATGTCTCAGGTTCACTTTGTCATGGACAGGGGCGCAGTATAAGGGGGAAAAGTGATGAAAATTCTAGGGGCCCTGACCAATTTAATTATTTATTTTTTGTTCTTAGAAATAAAAAATAATAATAAATCGGGGGCCTGTCATTTACAAAATTAATCATATTGTATTTTCAAAGATTGTTTTTAGCAGTAAAAATTTAATGTTCCAACTCCCAGACCAAAAAACACACATCCATATTTGCCTGAGCCCAACCACCCCTCCCTCCCATCTGCGTTAAATGGTTCGTTCCTGCTTGGAGCGCTTGAGTGTGACGCTGTAAGCAGCAGCCAGTGGAAATCACAAACAATTGTGGCAATTACTATGCTGCTACGAAAAGTTAGAAAATCAGGTTATCAAAAAAGAGAGAGAGAGAGAGAGAGAGAAATTCAAGAGTATTAATTTATAACCCAATTTTTCTCCGAGAGAGGTGGGTAGACTGTGTGAGATTATCAACCATTTAGCATAATTAGCTTAGCTACAAACTACTGTTTACCTCCTTTTCACTAGCATTTAATGAATTAAGGAAAGAAATTACCAACATATTCATATATTTAACTTGTCCCTTGTACTTTTTACCACTTAGCAACAGATGAGTCAGTCAGCAGCAGCTCTAACCCACGTCCCTCCTGACCCGTCCTCTCCTGGGTGAAATTGAAGCTGCATTATGTCGCTTTTATATAAATATTTTTTTTCACATATTTTTTAAAACTGTCATTATGTTGTGACAGTATGGTATGAGAGGTAATCTGTGAAAAGTCTATTTCCTCTGCCTTCTCCCAGTGCTAGAAACAACCAGTCAGTGGCAGGAGAGTTTTAGTGCTGTCAATCACAATCTCATGTGGTGCTGCTCATCCTTCATCCCCCTCGATTTGTGCCGTGCTACAGCTAGCATAGCACTGAGCTGTGCAGATTCAAACTGTGAATACTCAGTTTAGTTAGCATAGCTACCAATGATGGCAGATAATAAGTTGTTTCTCCATCATTAGCACATTTAGCAGTGAGTGAATGAGGCTAATTGACGGTGCTAAGAGTGTCCTACTTGTTCTGATTGGTTGTTTTGGTCAGAATGCCGCATTACTTTAACCAGTAATAGTAATTCAGGAAGGAGATGGAGGAGATTGATTGTTTTCACAGATTATCTGTCTCATAAACTGCTACGACATGGTGACAACTTTAACAAATATGGAGAAAACATATTTTTTATTAAAGTTACATACTGCAGCCTGAATAAAATGCAACTACATAGCATTTTTGAGAAGTCTGGATTGCTTTATGTGTAGTTGCACGTTGCTTTTGACTGTTGCTCATGGGGAGAGACATTTCAGTATCTAAAACTAAGAAAAAAATTAAGCAATCTACTTGCATACTGGATGTGGACAGTTGGATGCTAAATTCATGAGCAGTAAATATTGTGCTAATTATCAGTATTGAACCAAAGAAAGCAAGGCAGATGAAAGCCTTTAAAATTGTGACGCATTTTATGGGTCAAATAGACTCAAAATTGTGTGTGTGTGTGTGTGTGTGGGGGGGGGCAAACAAATTTTTTGTCAGTGATTCCTAGCGGCGCCCCTGGTCACGTGACTCTCCCTTCAACCCATTGATTGCCAATATTGTCCATTCAAAAGCTAATTCACTCTCTTAAATTCATGGAAGCTGTCAATGAGGCTCTCCGCATTAAAGAGTGGGCCGAATCAATCAAGTATGGCGGAGGCCGGCGTGGTAAATCAGCTTTCGCCCATGCGGAGCGGTCAGTGAGCGGCGCGCGCTGCACTCAGACATTGGCTGGGAAGCAGCTACTAACATCGGGCAATAATCCCATATTTAAAAAAATATAAGAAAAAAGGTTAGTGAGATCAAAAATAGACGAATCAATCCCCCAGGGTGAAGTCATTTTTTAAAATGACTTTCGGTTTTTGTTAGATGGGTATGGCTCGGGCCGGCGGAAAATAACTTGGAACACGACAGAAAAAAGAGACAGAAAGCGGGAACAAATGAGCGACAGGCTCCAGCTGCTGTGTGTGTGGGATAATTGTCTGCTTACAATTCGATGACTCGGCTGTTCCGGAGTCTCAAAAGGGAACCCTGCCAGTCGGCACGAGGCTCGCTTTGGTGATATATGAAAAGCCTCAATCAATATGTGATATTAATTTTGCAAATGAATGTCAGAATGATGTAGTTCCGGGGTCAGTTGACATCTCACGCTGTAATGTGCTTCATGGCACCGAATCAGAAGTTGGGCTCCGTCTTAAAGGGAGAAAATTGGTCAAAGTCCGGCACTGCCTGAGTTATGAATGCTGAGACACAATGGATTGCTTTTCAGAAAGCTGACTGTGCTGTTAAAACACTTCGTAAAGTTAAACAGACAAACTTGATGAGAATTGATCAGCATTGGTGTGAAACGAATTTCTAATCTTATCTGTTAAACTGACAAATGTTGATTTATTAATCCTAGCAATTAAAACAGCAAATAAAGTGCTATGCAATAATATTCACAACCTTTAAACAGTTTTCAAATTTTGTCTCATTATTAGGCATGCACCAATAAATCGATGGATATATCTGCCCCAATTTCCTTAATTTTTGGTGATTGATGATTGGCTGATGCTTATGTGAAACTAATCTTTTCTACCTTCGCAAAGGTCTGACAATCAGCCAACTGGCCCCTCTTGGTCTACAGCAGGGGTATCCAAAGTCGGTCCTCGAGAGCGAGGGCTGGCATCCTGCATGTTTTAGTTTTCTCCCTGGTTTAACACACCTGCATCAAATGATGGCTCATTAGGCCTAAGAAGAAAATTGACTTGCTGAGGAGGTTGTTGCTACCACCAGGGTGTTTGGTAAGAAATCCAGGCAGCACAGAGTAAACAAAGCTAGGAACTAGTCTCTGGTAGCAACTGGCAAAACAATCATATGAACAGGTGTAGGACAGCAGACAAGACAAGGACCCAACAATGAACACAGGTGGGTTTAAATACACAGGGAGATAATCAGGGGAAACAAGGAACAGGTGTACTCAATCAAGGGGTAGATGGGACAACACAGACACTCTACAGAACAGGAACCTAAATAAACACACAGAAAAACCAAATCCCTACACTACTCCTTACAATCAAAAAATAAAGTGCACATCATTTCATGTGAATGTCCAACATCAAGAATTACATAATTCAGAGTCCACAACCAAATCTAACAAAATCCACAGTAAAACTTACAAAATTGTCCAAATAATTTTCCAACAAATTCTCTAGTTGTGCAGAGCTGGTGGAGACCATTTGCAGCTGCAACTTCACTGAATTTATCTGAGGGGGCTGAATAAAAGTGCACACCACACTTTTCAGATTTCAACCTTGAAATCCATTTTATTTCATATGTACACATTTATGGAGTTAGATTTGTTTCACAATTATTCAATAAAAAAAATCATGTCAAACAAAAAAAGTAGTATTCAATCAAAAAAAAAAATCATGTCAAACAAAAAAAGTAGTATTCACTAAAAAAACAGAAATTCAAACAAAAAAAATCTTAAAAACTTTTTAATCATAAAATTATTTTTTTACGAAACAAAAAAATTTTAAAGACTTTTTTTAATTGAAGTCACTAATTTTTGTTTGAAACTTTTATTTTTTTGGTTGAGTCTAATTTTTTTTTCGAAGCTCCTGTTTTTTGGTTTAGTCTAATTTTTTTTTTTTTTTTTGAAGTTCCTGTTTTTTGGTTGAGTCTAATGTTTTTCTGAAGCTCCTGTTTTTTGGTTGAACTCAACTTTATTTGCTTGCGAATCTCACATGAACATCCGGGGCGGGGCTTAAGGACGAGCAATGTAAGACGTGTTCCGATTGGATAGCGCTGACTAAAGCGGATGACTCTCTGAGATCTCAGAACTCTGTCCCGAACTGCAGGGCTTCGGTGACGGGACACAGAATGTGAATGTTAAGTGATCTTCACAAAATTACACCGTTTAGCAGCTACTAAAGTGTCCACCCTGTTTCAAAGAAGAAATCTTATACAACTTATAATGACAGTCACATATTTTGTCTGCCGCAATCCCCGGTAGCATATTGTGCTAGCTAATGTTAGCACTAGGTAAAGTTCATAAACTAGGCTTGTGTAAAATTCGCCTGTCTTTATGTTGAATTCGTTAACCAGCGCACCTCTGTTGAGTTGCATTAAGCGTGGAAAATACCAAATGTATCTGGAGGAAATATGTGTTAAAAACTGTTTTGTAGTTCTCTGACTCAACACTTGCTGGTCTCTCCATCCTCATTTTCTGATTCTCTCTGGCAGCTGGAGGAATCAGTCATACCTACAAGCCTGTCCTGCTTCAGCTGCACTCTGCTGGTCATACTAGAATGGGGA